>NW_020438966.1:103457-150762 GCF_000699045.2 Agrilus planipennis | reverse complement strand
TGGAAAGGTTTATTTTTATAAATATTTTTTTTTGATAAACTATGTGGTGACATCAATCTAATATCACATTTCCTTAGATTAAAAATAAAAAATGTTTAAGGACTGGTCATTTCTATTCTTTTTTTTCTTGTTATCGTTTACCTATCGTGCTGTTCTTCCTTTTTTCCGATTCTAAAGTACTGCAATATATTCGAATATTTGAATAAATTGGAATGATTGTTTTATTACACTAGCTTTACAGGTGTACAATGATATCTATGCTTGACAAAACAGTAAACAAAGCATAGTTGAATTAAACCAAATTGTAGTTTTTGAACAAGGTTGTTGTATTATAATATTTCTTGAATGAAAAATGTATTGGTATGGTATGGTATTGGAACGATTTTTATTAAAGTGTATTACATTTCGCAGTTATGTGAAACATAAACTGCAATGCAAGCTACAAGCCATGAAATCTTGGTTGTCAAATTATTTTATTGTCGGAGAATGATGTACGTGAGAAGTTTTACTTTCTGTGCTTTGTTAAAATGCTGAACGTTGCACCTATTATGGATGTAGTTAATTTATGTATCTACGTTTTTATCCTGTGAAGTATGGTTACACTTGGGATGCGGTTATCGAAGGTGCAATTTAAGAACATTTCTAGGGCTATTCGACATATTACGTTCTAAGTAGTCATTCTTGGATTTTTCTTAAGTATCATTCCGACATGAATTGTGTTTTTGAAAGCATCTCTTCAAATAGACCTTTTCTTCAATTAATTTTCGAGCAAATCAATTTACTGGCTCTCTCTCTCTCTATATATATATTTTGACTATAGTGTCTAATTTGCATTGTGGTCTATTCGACGAAAAATTATAAATATATTAAATTACATCCATATGTAGCTATATAAAAAATTGGACGCTAATAATCTTTGGACACAAATCATTAAATGTGCCATTATTAGTCGGACCTACTTCGTATTTTCTTTTTTTTTTTCATCGAATACAATGATGATATCCCTACTTTCAAGCGTAGGTTTTTTTTCATGATGACAGCGATGTGTATCTTCTTACTGATCATTGAATACTAACTGAAATTAAGCAGCTGTAATGCATTGTAAATAGGAAGATATAAGTTAACCCTCTGAGGCTCAAATAAATTTTTTGTGAAAAATTACACTTTTTTTTAACCAAATATGTTTTATGTTAGTTACATATGATATTGTCGCCGTTAAAAGCAATTTTTTATTTATAGTTTTTTCAATAAATGGTGGTTTTATTTGGAACCGCCTGGGAATGTAAGACATTTTTGTATTTAATGATTTATATATTCAACTTGCAAAAAAACAGAAATGCCTTTATGGCTACAATGCAAACGATTGCAAAAAGTAACAAAACCCTTCGAAAAGTACAATAAAAGTTTGTCAAGGCTTCTTGTGAAAATCGGCGAAACAAATGCGTTCATCTTGTAAACATAGCCCAACGTTGCATGAACTGCAATGCCATCTAGTTCTGTGTGGATTTGTTTTTGTACTGCATTTAGCACACCTGACGCCGGGATCATTCACTGGCATGTGGGCTGGCTTGTCTGTACGCCTTTCTATCGGTACGTCATGAATCGGTTTATTGCACCTTCATTGCTTCTTTTGCCTCGTTGATGTGTCTCCGGATTCGCACCTATTAGACCACATGCAACAGAAAGTCTAAATTCCTTCAGTGAAAGAGTTTTTCGTGCGTTTTTAGCATTTTTCTCTTTGTAAATGAGAAAAGCATTCACAACCGTTAGATCAACGAAATGCCAAAAAATTCTATGCTACTATTTTCGTGACTTTCTGTCAATTTCATAAGAAGACTTGTACATGTCACTCTTATTCACAAACCCCATATGCGCGTTGTAACCTTTGACAAGTTTGATACAAGTGTATCCTTCTCGGGTCCCATCTTTTTCCTCCGGCTAATAAGTTCGGTTTTATCTGGGTTGTAAAAATTGCTTAGGAACTGGACTGCTTTGTTCTTCCATTTGATAGCGACAAGTCCGGAATCGCTCACGCGCCAGTCATTTTCTCCCCTTTTCATTTGTTTGTCCTCCACAAAGTCTTTAGGATATCCTCTTCTCCCTTTCCTGGCAGTTCCACATAGATATATTCCATCGTTCTGCATAGCTAGCTGTAAATCTACCGAAATGAAGAAGTTGTCGATGTATACTTCGTGGTATTTATTCACTATGTCTCTTGTGAGATCAGTTATGACGCGCTTTCCCAAGTCATTTTCACCACGCGTACCATCCTCACCACCTGACTTGCCCATATATATTGCGAATTGAGAGACGTAACCATACTCATTTGCCCGGACCCACATTTTGTAACCTCTTTTTATAGGCTTTAGCGGCATATACTGTCGGAAAGAAATGCGGCTCTTGAAACGAATCATGGATTCGTCCACAGATTGACGCTTTGATAGCAGGTGACATTTTGAGTTTTCCGAAAGCTTGTTTATCATAGCTTTAGTAGGGGATACATATCTTCAACATTTACAATTACCTAAAAGACTATTTCTTATTAGATACTGTTTTTGTGATCAGAATTTTGGCGAAGACTGTAAACTTCTTTATACCGATTTGCATAAAGGACTACCCTATGCAGGGAATGAGGAATCTTTATCAATTGACAGGTACCACTACTCTTGTCTGAAATCACACCCCTACCACTAAACGCACAATCGCTACACCTGGGTAAAGGTGGGTGATGCAGGCGCATAAAATAAATCGTAATCCAAGAAAAATATATGAAATTGTACAGTTGCCACCGACCTTGAATGCTCTCTTTCAACAGAATAATGACGGTATTACATACATTAAAATACATAGATGAATACAGAAAATCTTAAAAACATAAATAAGAATCACATCTTTATGAACAACTAACTAATTAAAAAAAAAAATAATTCTCTTCTGATTTAACCTTCGTCAACCATCGGTAAAACACAAATTTTTGTTACATTCCGTCGAAAAATACTACCACTGGCTGTTCTTACTGACACTAGTCGAACAATGCCATCACGTTCTGGATGTAAGTCTGTAATTCTGCCCATACACCATTTCAATGAGGGTGCATTATCCTCCATGAGTATAACCAGAGAACCTATCTTCAGCTCAGAACCTGGATCCCCTTTCCACTTGTTTCTTTTCTGAAGTTGAGACAGATATTCTCGCGACCAACGTGACCAAAATTGTTGGAGTAATTGCTGCAAAAAGCGATAGCGTGATAAAACTGTCAGTTTTTCTTCTTAAATATCTCTTTGAGGAGCTGCTGTTAATGATTGCCCAATCACGGAATGTGGAGGGGTAAGAGGTAGTAAATCATCAGGGTCTAGGGATAGAGGTGATAGTGGAGGGAGTTTAAGCAGGCTTCTATCTGCGTTAAAATTGTATACATTTCCTCGTAAGTAACTGAAGTGTTACCCAATACTTGCCTTAAATGGAATTTGGTAAATTTTACCGCGGTTTCTCGAAGGCCACCCACGTGGGGCGATTTTGGCGGTATGAAAATCCATTCTATCTTATCATGATCCAAAAAATCACTAACCCTGTCATTATGTTTACTACTATTTAATAAATGATATAATTCTAAAAAGTGATTATTGGCACCAATGAAGTTTAAGCCGTCATCTGTATAAATTGCACTTGGTTTGCCTCTTCTAGAGATGAATCTCTTTAGACAATTTAGAAAAAAATCGGTTGTGAGATCATTCACAAGTTCTATGTGTACTGCATTGACACTGAAATATACGAAGATATAAATGTACGTCTTTCCTAATTTTGGTTTAGGTAATGTTCTATCCTTTACATATACCGGCCCGGCGTAATCTAAGCCACATCTTGTAAAGGGTTTACTGGGTGTCACTCTTACATTTGGTAAGTCTCCCATAAGAAAATTAATTGGCTTTGGATTAGTTTGAAAACATACTATACCTACACCTTTTTAAAACACCCTTGATTGCTCTGTGACCATCAGTAGGCCAATATTTGAGTCTAATTATTGAAAGTAATGTTTGTGTTCCCATGTGCAAATTTTTCAAATGTTCAGAGGCAATTATCTATTTGTGAATGTTTGATCCTTCCACCTACTCTTAATAAACCTTTGTTATCAAGGAATGAGTTTAAGTTTGAAAGTTTATTCTTTGCAGTTATTGTCACGCTCGATTTGGAAACGGTGTCTTCACCATTTATGTTACATCGGTAATTGGTTAATTATTTATTTTAATTGCCTGATTTTAGTGCAAATTAATTATTTTGGCGTGACTGGGGGTCAGGTACTAAGATGACAAGATTGGCAAGTTTTAAAACAATTACAACTTTATTATATATAAAATGATAAATAAAATTGAATAAAAACATTTACAAAAGGATCTTCCCCCAATGTAGATCAAAACACAAAAAAGATAAATTTGGATTACTTACATTGATAGAAGCGTCGCAATCATCATCGCCCAGGGGGTAGTGTCACCAACACCCAAAGTTTGCCACCCGTTACTCGCGTTCCGGAATCGACTGATCGCGATCCGACTATCGATTCCCGTTCACGCGCTAAACTTTTTGATGACCCAGTGATTATTTGTCCATGGGTCATTCACTGGTTCCAGAAGTTTCTCTGGTTTAGCTGATTTAATGAAAAAAACCGTCGAAGTCCTTATTGATGACTTCGCGAAGTTCAATAATTTTCCCAATGACCAGAGCTATCGAACTGGCGTCAAATTCTGCTTGTAAATAAATAATACTTTTCACTTACCACTTCGTTGCTGTGTAATGCGAAATGCGCTTATTTTGCAAGTAAATGAACTCGATATCCGTTTTATGAATTTGAAAAGAATAGCAACGTTATAATTATGAAATATTTAATTGATTTTGAAATATGTTTTGAAGTCTAAAATAGTTTTTTGAATTTCATTAAAATTTCACTGCGTGACATTTCCCCCTGGCTTACAAAAGATGGGCTCCACCTTTAGCTAAAGAAAAAAATTTGAAAAAGGAAAAAATTCCCTAAGAGTAATCATCAGCAAATTGAAAATACAAAGTTGTTACAAAAAATATTGCTTAAATATTAAAGAACTACAACTAATTTACAATTATTAATGTTTTTCGCGACACTAAATTTCGTAACACTTACTATATTATGACATTAATCTTTGAACACCCACTAGCATATCAACACTGCACAGTTTTTCCATGAGTCCGCACTTTCGTATCGTCTTTTTCTTGAGGAGAGAACCCGTGTGGTTTGGATCAAGGTTAGCATCATGTTTCCATCGTTGAAAAATAGGGCATTTATAGATAAAAATAAAGCATACTATCACGTCAGGAATGGCAAATCGATGCTTGTTTGTGGAATTTTGCCCGTGTCTTTCCGTGTTGGCGTGTCAGGTGATCCGTTAGCTCGCCCACCGTATCCTTGGTTGTATTTTTTAACAGCAGTTTTGAATATAAAATCTACTTCATGGGAGTTAAAACTGCTGATGTATTCTTTTTCTATATTATGTTTCTTAATAATCTTCTGGACGTTGCAGTTTTTCTCATATTGTTGGGCGTTGGTCCAGTACTGTAGTCGGTAGAAAGATGTTAGTTGGAAGAAAGTCTGCCAACTCGCTCCACGGTTTTTCCATTGTGGTTGATTTTCTAAATTATATATTTTGGGAAGTCCATGTGAAGTGAACAGCTCCATCGTTTCGCTGTCCATCTGCGACCATAGATAAGTGATGTAGTGGTATCGTTTCCCGACTTCCGGTTCAGAAACTACAAGTTTGATTTACTGTTTCATTTTGTTGGTTTTGGTCAAGCAATTATTTGGTTATTGTGGATACACCAGTGATTTGTGGGTCGTTTATTTGTTGGTGTTTGTAGTTTGAATGATATTTTTTAATCTTTACATACCTTTCAATGATTTTCATTCTGTCTTCCTTCTTCTGAAACGTGGCTGATATCATGCTGTCGTATTTTCTGAACCTTTCTGAATTTTCACTGACTTGTTTCACCGACGATGAAAGCCCCTTCGTAAGTGATAGGAGCTGCTGCCTTAACCGGTCCTCGTTTTTCGTTACCATTTTTAGTTTTTCGTGTGTTACTAGTCCGCAGCACCACGAGAATCCTTCACCAATGAAGTCCAACGATCTCTTATTTCTAGATGTCTCTTGTGGGTTTAATGAACTGATGCTCCAACTGTCTCCTAACATCTGTAGTTCCTTTCTGTATGCTATTGATAACTGGCTTATATGATATTCAATAACGCACTCATAGGAAGAAAAAAACGATTCCTGATATACAAAAAAATATAGAGGGAGGTTAATTTTTTAAACTACCATACTTAAGCTTAAAATAACTATAAACCAAATTATTTTATTTTCTGTGGAAAGACTGGAAGCAGAATTTTGTTTTCCCTAAATATAATGGGACTTGGCATACACTACATCTCCAATTAGTTCTAATATCATTTTTTTTCGTGCTGTAATAGGCACATCTTCTACGAGTGGTTCTTATAGGTTGATGCGTGCTTTCAGTTTGTAGCGATCTGTACATATTGTAAATATTTGAATTTTATTTTCTAAATCTTTACTTTCAACTTTAATTTCAAACTCTTAAGCATGCTTCATTACCTGGAACCCCTATACCTGCATGTACCCTGTCTAACAATCTGGTTTCTCCGTCAATAACATTCTATTCTATTTACTTCTGAGAACTTTTACCGTCAGTACTTGTACCTTCTGTCTTCCTTCTAAACTACCCTTCTCCTTTTCTATCTTCTACAATTATTAACTATAAATACCCTTATTTTCGATTTCAAAAATCAGTTAGTTCTTCAGAGTTCTTCTAGTTCTTTTCTCCCAGCTATTTCGTAAGTTTACCGTTAATTGTTATTATCGTTATTGTTGTTGTTATTGTTTTGTGATTGTCTTGTTCCTGTTGGTGTGTTTATAAAAAATCTTAGAGACCAATTCTATGTTAGTGTTTTCTTTTAATTCATCGCGCCATATTTGTGCAATACCAAAAACCACCGAAAACACTACAGTGGTGACCCCGACGTGATTGTGTTCCGGCGCGATTGTGTACCTGCGAAATTGTGTGCAGGCACAAGTGTGTATCGACACGGTTCGCTATTTTCAAATTTTTTTTTGTTAACGCCGTAATTTTTTCCGAAATATGGTTAATACACGTGCCGACAACGAATTGGTGCAGCAAATAGAAGCCCAAAGGCTGCTTATTGAAGAACAGCGCCAAAAACTTGACCAAAAACGGCAAGAATTCGAGCGTCGTATGCAAGAATGGCAACAGCAAACAGCGCAAAATAGGTTTCCAGAAATTCAAGTACCAAGAATGGTTCCGTCCACAACTGAGCGAGCCGTCCTGAGGTTACCTGAGTTTACTCCCAACGACCCCGAGTACTTTTTCGCCGTATTCGAAAGAACTCTCCAATCATCAGAAATTACGTAAGACGAGGTGAAATTTACCCATATTCTAGGCGCACTTGGATCCAAGTACTTGGCAGAAGTCCGGGATGTTGTCATGAATCCGCCTGCAGAAAATTCTTACGAAGTGCTGAAAAGCGAACTCATCAAGAGACTTTCCCAATCGCAAGAACAGAAGACCAGCAAGCTCCTAGAGCACGAGAGTATTGGTGACCGGAAACCGTCGCAGTTCCTCCGACACCTGCGTTCGTTAGCCGGAAGTATAGTAGGAGACGCTGTTTTACGCACAATCTGGCTAAGTCGATTACCACCGCATCTCCAACCACACCTAGTGACAAAATCAGACAGCACATTAGATCAACTGGCTGACATGGCAGACACCATAGTGGAAGCAACAAGGATATATAGGCCCCAGGTAGCAGAGGCATCTTCAAACGATACGAATTTGGAAATTCGACTTGCGCAACTTCAACTGGCTATCCAACAACAAGTGACGGAGCAAATAACCGCATTACGCCAACAAATAGAAACAATTTCTACCCAGCCGCAAATGCGCGACCGCCGTAGATCCCCGTACAGATCCGGAAGGCCGAGATCCCGTTCACATTCCAGACATCGAGATCATCCCGAAAATGGTATGTGTTGGTACCACTGGAAGTTTGGACCCCAGGCCAGAAAATGTAGACTTCCCTGCTCCAAAAATCAGACGGGAAACGAAGCGACAGGTTGCTAGTGGCGGCATGCGACCCGAGAACATCACCACGCCGCCTATTCGTCAAAGATATAACGTCTCGTGTACGTTTCCTAATAGACACAGGAGCCGACTTATGCGTGTATCCACGTTCATTGGTACATAGTACATGCAAGATCGGGGTACGAGTTATCGGCATCCAACGGGACACCAATTGCAACTTACGGGACGATCAACCTCAACCTGAATCTAGGTCTACGCCGCAATTTTCCATGGTCGTTCGTAATCGCAGACGTTTTGAAGCCTATAATTGGAGCCGATTTTTTGTCTCACTTTGGCTTACTGGTCGATCTCCGAAATGGCAAGTTACACGACCAACTTACCAACTTAACAACAAAAGGACAACTGACAGGCTGCAATACCCCGAGTGTGAAAACAGTAAGCGGAAATTCTACATTTCACCAACTACTGCAACAATTTTCTAGCCTTACAAAACCGAGCGGTCAGGCGCGAAACAACGACAACGAACATCAGGTAGTTCACCACATTACCACCACCGCCGGACCCCCTGTATTTCATCGACCTAGACGTCTAGACCCTGCAAGGCTGATGACAGCAAAAAAGGAATTCGAGGCAATGTTGGAGCTCGGCATCGCACGTCCGTCAAAGAGTCCGTGGTCGTCGCCATTGCACATGGTACCTAAAAAGGACAATTGTTGGAGATCCTGCGGAGACTACCGTGGTTTAAATGCTCGAACTATACCAGACCGATATCCGATAAAACATATTCAAGACTTTGCGCATACGCTGCACGGCAAGAAGATCTTTAGCACGATAGATTTGGTTCGTGCCTACAACCAAATACCGGTCGCAGAGAAGGACATACCAAAAACTTCGATAACCACGTCGTTTGGACTATTCGAGTTCAAATATATGACGTTTGGGCTTCGTAACGCCGCCGCAACTTTTCAACGGTTTATCGACAATGTATTGCGTGGATTAGACTTCTGCTACGCATACATTGACGATATCCTAGTGGCGTCCGCAACCGAAGAAGAACACTATGACCATCTGAAAACTCTCTTCGGTCGCCTACAACACCACGGAGTCGTGATCAACCAGGCGAAGTGCGTATTCGGCAAACCAGAGGTGCAGTTCCTAGGATACCAACTAACGGGTAACGGAGCTGAACCATTACCGGAAAAAGTCGAGACGATACGGAAGTACCCGAAGCCGGAGAACGCCAAGCAGCTGCGGCAATTTCTCGGTATGTTAAATTTTTACCTCCAGTTTTTGCCAAACGCCGCAGATAAGCAAGCTCCCCTGACCAGCCTCTTGCACGATGGAGTAAAAGGGAAAGCGCCAATAGAGTGGACACCGGCTGCACTAGAGGCATTCGTCGCTTGCAAGAATAGCCTCGCTGAAGCTACCCTTCTGGCCCACCCAAAACTGGACGCAACCCTAGCACTCATCTGCGACGCCTCCAATACAGCTGTTGGAGCTGCCCTGCACCAGCGTGTCGACAATGATTGGGAACCGCTAGGTTTCTTTTCAAAGAAGTTAAGCCCAGCCGAGTGCAAATGATAGAGAATTGTTAGCTATATACGCAGCTATTAAACACTATCGCCATATGTTAGAAGGGAAAACATTCGTCATATACACCGATCATAAACCTCTAACATTTGCTTTCAAACAAAAGTCCGATAAATGGACTCCCCGTCAGACGCGTCATTTGGACTTAATTGCTCAGTTTAGCACAGACATCAGACATGTATCGGGAAAAGACAACGTTTTCGCTGATACGCTGTCGCGAATAGAGGAGGTCAAGGAACCGTTAGATTTCATCGCCCTCGCAACAGACCAACAGCAGGACGAAGAAATAAAAACATACCTACGCCCCGAATCAAGCCTTCAACTGAAGAAGATCGAGATTCCTGGTATGGGTGTATCTGTTTTTTGCGACCATTCTACAACAGTTCCGAGACCATTTCTGACGCCAAAATTTCGAAAAACAGCTTTCAATGCAGTCCACGGCCTTTCTCACCCCGGCATCGAAGCCACCGTGAAGCTGATGACAAGTCGTTTCGTATGGCCCTGCATAAAAAAAGACTGTCGCGAATGGGCTCGCGCATGTGTACCATGCCAGCGTTCGAAGATTACGCGTCACGTATCAGCACCGCACGGGATTTTCAAACAACCAGCATCCAGATTCGACCATGTCCACATCGATTTGATCGTGATGCCAGTATCCGAAGGCAAACGGTATTGCTTTACCTGCGTGGACCGTTTCACTCGTTGGCCGGAAGCATTTCCATTGGAGGACCAGACCGCCGAAACCGTGGCTAGAATCTTCTACGAAGGGTGGATCTGCAGATTTGGCGTACCGTTACAAGTAACTACCGACCAGGGACGGCAGTTCGAATCAGATCTTTTCCGACGTCTCAACGAACTGACTGGATCAACCCACCTACGTACGACCGCATATCATCCCCAGGCCAATGGAATGGTAGAACGATTACACCGGCAACTAAAGTCAGCTATCATATGTCACGCCACTGACCGATGGACCGAAGTGATATCTACCGTTTTATTGGGAATACGATCGGCATGGAAAGAAGATATTCAAGCCACCTCCGCGGATCTTACCTACGGACAGCCGCTGCGATTGCCTGGAGAGTTCCTAGCCCCAAGAAAGGGCGAAACGTTCGAGGATGTAGCTGATTACGCCGAGCGACTCAAAAACGACTTCGCAAACTTGACCCCAGTTGCAGCTACAAGTCATAAACAACAAAAGACATTCGTCTTTAAGGAGTTAGCTAACACCGATCAAGTTTTCGTACGATATAATGGACCCAAACAACCCCTACATCCTGCGTACGAAGGTCCATACACGGTCATTAGCAGGACAGTAAAAATATTCATCGTGCGAATAAATGGCAAAAATGTCGTGGTCTCAATCGACCGTTTAAAACCAGCATTTACCATGTCAGAGGACGACACGCAAGAAAAAGTTCCTCAGCAAACGATGCAGTCCGAGCAACCTATCCAGGATCAAATGCAACCCACAGTTAACCGATCAGGCAGGAAGGTTCGCTTCACCGATCGCTATCAAGCAAGCCCATAATCGTGACCTTATCACTAGCAGGAGGGTACTGTAGCGATCTGTACATATTGTAAATATTTGAATTTTTATTTCTAAATCTTTACTTTCAACTTTAATTTCAAACTCTTAAGCATGCTTCATTACCTGGAACCCCTATACCTGCATGTACCCTGTCTTATAATTACTAACAATCTGGTTTCTCCGTCAATAACATTCCATTCTATTTACTTCTGAGAACTTTTACCGTCAGTACTTGTACCTTCTGTCTTCCTTCTAAACTACCCTTCTCCTTTTCTATCTTCTACAATTATTAACTATAAATACCCTTATTTTCGATTTCAAAAATCAGTTAGTTCTTCCGAGTTCTTCTAGTTCTTTTCTCCCAGCTATTTCGTAAGTTTACCGTTTATTGTTATTATCATTATTGTTGTTGTTATTGTTTTGTGATTGTCTTGTTCCTGTTGGTGTGTTTATAAAAATCTTAGAGACCAATTCTATGTTAGTGTTTTCTTTTAATTCATCGCGCCATATTTGTGCAATACCAAAAACCACCGAAAACACTACAAGTTAACATTACCCTCTCTGATACTGATGGTTTATGATTTTTAATTGTTGTAGCAAGTTGTATAGGTAGGGATCTTTTTTTCACAGGCGTTCTTGCAAAGAGACCGTCACTGACTTGTCTTCGAAAATCTTTTAGACTTAGTTTGGATGAATTATTATGCAATTTATAAATAACAAACGCATTTACCAATGCTGTATCTATGAAGAAGAAAAAAATTCTGTGCCACCATTTATGACTTTTCCGATCAAGCCCGTAGGATGCTCGCCTTGGATCAAATTTATCTACGAAATTCATTTTCTTATTATAGTCGGTGAGTAAACTAGGGCAAAGTATTTGAACAAAGGTTCCATCTTTTTCCTTCCTTCTAACTTCCGTAGTAATAGAAGGATCGTGATAATTAGAGAGTAGATGAACAGACTTCTTATCGCGCCATTTTACTGCGGTAACTCCTGTATTAGTCGTGTGCCACTCATATTCTCCTCGTTTTAGATCTTTGTCAGGTCTGAACTTGGGCAAATCCTTCCGGTTCGAATTGACTGTGCCAGTAGCAAATAATTTTAGTGAAAGAAGATCTTGCATTAGCTTCACCGAAACAAAAAAGTTGTCAAAAAATATTCGGTGATTTTTATTTATAAAAGGGGCCGCCAATGTTTTTACAACTCTGGCTCCTAAGCTTTTTTCTATCCCATTTCCTGTCTTCCTAGTGTATATCTCAAAATTCCAACAATACCCTGTTTCATCAGCTAATATCCACACCTTATAACCCCTTTTGATGGGTTTTTTAGGCAAATATTGTTTTAGAGAAGAGCGTCCTTTAAATTTTATCATTGACTCGTCTACGGCAATGTTCTCATGAGGCTGTAGACACGACTGAAAATTAGTTTTTAATAAATCAAGAAAAGGCCGTACTTTATATAATCTATCATAATTATCTCTACTGCGTTCAGGCATTATACTGTTATCATTTAGATGGACGTGTGTAAGAAGCCAGCCGAACCTATGCAGTGTCATTAGTTTGCTTATGTACGGATCGTGAAGATCAGGAGACGAACTCCAATGGTCTCTATAGCTGGGGTACTCTTTTATACCCATTAGAAGATTAATACCTAAAAATGTTTTAATTTCTGTAATATCTGTCTTAGCATATGGCTTTCGCGAAGTGTGAAATCGTTGCTCCGCATACAGGTTTGTTTGGAAAACAATATGATTTAGAATATCATCAGTGAATAGCAAATTAAACGCTTCAAAAGGATTCAAATGTTCGTGATCTTTATAAAAATGACGAAGAAGTCCAACATCACAAATAAATTGCTCCGGTGGGTTGATATTGCTTAGATGATTATTCCAAATTATTGAGTTCTGTTTTCTACATTTTTGTATCAATGTCGCTAATGGCACTATATCGTCTGGATCCCATTCTTCAGACGATTCATTATCCGAACCAGATAACACAATTGCGGCATCGCTACAATTATCGTCTACCAGTTTTGAAGTCATACCTGTAAGCCCAAATAACTTAAAAGTCACTGGCTGCTGCCTTCGACTCATGTTGCTGTTGATTGGTACGGTGGTACTATTTATATACACTAAACATAATGACAAAAAACCGTAACATAAATAATGTATATGAATATAAAAATTACTTTTTCACCTTTACCTGCCTCAGTAGTATACGATTCTTTCAATTTTCAAAATAATAGTAAAAACGCTTATTTATTATTACCAACAATCTGTACAAACCGCACACGATGATAAGATTCAAATAAATGGTGTAAATTTGCAATCATAACTAACGTATACCCTCAGAAATTGCATCACCAGACCCTTAAAGCTCGAATGGGACGCCTGGATATGTGGTACAATGTTTAAACCGGCGTGCCTGTTCGAAAACGATTTTAGTTTTAGTGGTATATTCTTTACACCACCATACCTCTGAGGTGTACAAAAAAGAGGTTTAGTTTGTGACCCACCGTACTTGAAAGAGTTAATAATCTCAATGAAAAAGCTGATTCCTTTGTGACCTCCTATTAAGCACACTTCAATTAAATTCAATAAAGTTATAGAGAAACAATTGATTTTTAATCATATACTTGAGAGAATGGATGGTTTCGATGCTCAAGTGATAATTCGTATATTATCAAGTTTTTATTATCTTTTGTCAATTTCAGTTTTATGAAAGCTTTGCAACCTACTTTATATGTGCTGTAATGGAAAAATGTGTTATTGTAAGATCAGATACTGACGATCAAAATTATAAAACCATATTAATAATGACAATACTGTTTAAATAAATAGTTTATACCTCGTCTTTCGCTCATTTGCAACAGAATCGCAAGTAGCTTTACCAAATTTACAACGATACTCAGTATAATGATATTTCAATGCTTCGTTCACTGTACTACGTAACGACTTTTCTATTTTTCTACTAGTATAAATAGTAAAAACTTGATGAACGTTTTCTTTATATTTTTTAAAAAATTCAAGAAACTCATTGACAGATGAAAATTTCAATCGAACTTTAAGACTATTGATCTCATCGGCCATTGTTATTAATAATGATAAAACAATGGATGCAAAACATCAGCACGTTTAAAATTCGGTCAGTAATAATCTAAACATTACTACCAACGTATTTTGATTTTCACTCGACTAGAGCACAGCCGGGCAAACTCGGATCTTTTGCATCCCAAGTGCTCCTCAAGGTTAACCAAGTAACTCCTGATTTATCCTGCGAGTGCGAGTGAGATGATTCTTTCCTTTTCTTATCCCTTCCATTTCGTAGGTGAGTCCCCTCTTCCATAGCCAAACCCAATAGTTTTACGAACGTAGTAACGAAAATTTTCGTAGGTATCATTTAAGTTGCGAGAGTGGCTTCGCTCGTCTACGTGATGAAGGGGCTTGGTATGGGAGTGGAAGAGAGAAGAAAAAGACAAAACAAAATTATTCATTATTGCTTACTCTCTCGTACTCATTGAAGGGTATAGAGTGACTCAAACTAACCTCATGTAGCGGCTCCTGCGAAGTTAAAGTTTGCCCGGCTCTGGACTAGAGTGCACTCTCGTATCATCTAATGTAAATGAACAATACAGAGATTGTGTCGTAAACAGCACCATCAAATGGTCGTGTTTATAAATCCGTAACAAAAGAATTTGAAACTAATGGAGAATACCATCTAGGAGACGTGAGCGATGCTTTTATTCCTACCTCGTTACGTTCTGGGTGTCACCGCAGTGATTAATTGATAAATTAGTTAAACATTAATTAAATAATATGAGTGAAAATAAAGGAATTTTTCATGTCGGTCAAAAATTTGCCGACTATGAGGAGATTATAGACCTTAAAAAAAATACGAAAAAGAGAATAACTGTAAATTAAGTGTAAGTAACAGTAAATCACTTGAAAACGCATACGCCGGGAGAAACATCGATGTGAATCGCAAATTGACGTATGACGAGATTTATTATAAGTGCTTAACAAAGGGGTCTTGGAATAATACAGATATTGGAAATCTAAAAAGGTGAGTTGTTCTGGTATTGTAGTTATTTGAACTATATTTGCGATATTTAATAAAAATACTGAATAAAAGTACTGAATGAAATAAAACCGATTGTAAGTAAAAAATTGAATTTCGACTTTTAAGATTCGATAAAAATTTTGATAATTATAAATGTGTAATGAACTATCATTTTTAGTTATATTTTATAACTTATTATAAATGTAGTAATTTTTTTTTTCAAATAGGAATCTGACAAACAGGAACATAAAACGAGAAATATAGATTATGAAAAAAACATTGACTTTTTGATACAGAAGATGGAAGAAAATGTAGCATTATCAAAGACGTTCGATGAATCGAAAATAAAGTTAGAAATGATAAAGAGTAGCCTACAAAAAATGGAAAAAGAACTTTTAAACAAGACACAAAAAAACATCAGAAAGTTCGGATGAGGATATCAATTCATTGGAACTACAATAGAAAACTCTTCCTGGGTTGAATGACGCAACATCGCCCGTTGCACAAAGAGAGCAACCAGCATCTATAATCGATAAAAATATTGATTTAATTACATTTAAAAATAAAAACCCTCGTGGTCGACCAAAAGGTTGTGCCACAAATGTAATTGGACTACAAATACAAAATAAAACCCAGAAAAATTTTCTCATATGAGTTATGGTAGAAAATTAACAATGGTTTTAGGGTGGGTAGTTAAAGACCCTCATATTATTGAAAACATAAAAAATTTCGATTCGAGACATTGATGCTATGTCTGAAATTGATGATTCTCTGGCTAGTGAAGAGTTCAATATTCAGTTTTTAAAAGATTTCAATACTTCGGATGCTTTTTATCTTTTAAGAAAAAAAAATAGAGGAAAAAAAAATAGCAACGAATGGACTTGTAATACAAGCAAAAAAAAACTAAATAATCCCTGTATTCAATGTGACTGCTGTTTAAAATGGAATGATTGGAATTGTGTAGGAGTTAAGAAGAATATAAAACAATTATGGTTTTGCGACGTTTGCAAAAATCAAAAATAAAATGGTACATTACGCACCGTGGGACGAAAGTAGGTCATATCATACCGCGTGAACAACAGCGGGCTAACTGATTATAAAGAAATGTATAAAAAATAGACAGAAGCGTTACTTCATTACAATTCTTTTTTGAAATTGTTCCAACATTATTGGAAATGCTTAAAAAAATTTGAAACCCGCAAATTGAAACCGACAATTGTTGGTGAATATATTTGGAATATATTTTATTACAAGTTATTTTTATATAATCAACAACTAAACTATCTCCTTAGAGATAGACTTAGATTGACAGGCGAAGCCTGCTTACAAATCTTATTAGAGAAAATAGTGCGCATTTGATCATTAGAAATATAGTTCCAACACGCCCTCTCAAATCGCACATTCTTCTCGCATACAATTACAGCTATTGTACATATCCAAAGCCTAAACCGTCGCGACACTTTTCGTGTCCTACTCTTGGTAATGGTTTTGTTAACACGTCCGCAATCATCTCACCTGTCGATACATACTTAATTACAATATGACCATTCTCAACAGATTCGCGAACAAAATGGTATTTTATATTAATATGCTTGGTTCGAGCGTGGAAAACATGATCATTCGCTAGACACTGAGCTTCGCGATTATCCACATACAGTGATTCGTCCACTCACCAAGCTCTAACTCATTCATCAGACTACGCAAATACAATGCTTCGTTTGCTGCTTCCGCGAGACGCACTAACCGACAGCCGATACTATTCTGGTCATTTTTCTTCTTAATAATGTCCCAAGTATCATTTTTAACCAACGATGTGATTTCGCTCTCTATCGCGTCATACCACTCGTTTGAATCATTACTTTTCAGGGCTTCTGTAACGCTAATTTCAGCAATCCCTGCGAATACTTCATCTTCGATTTCGCCTTCAATGTTAATTTCATCATCACCATCTTCTTTTCGCGTAACCGCTGTTCGCGTACGAAACAATTTGCGCGGACGCCCTCTTTTTCCTGTGCGTTGCAACGTCGGTCTTCCTGGGGCTCGTACATCGCACTCGTTGCGCATATTCGTGCTTGTCGTTGATGGAGGAGATTTTTGCCTTCTCCCTTGAGTGGATCTTACAGCGTTTCTTTCGGCATTTATTTCTGGATCACTTCCTGTATTAATCCAATCATCAAATACAGCAGCGTCGCTATTTTCACTCACAATGTCTTCGTGAAATTTCACATCGCGAGCCTCAATCAATTTTCGAGTATTTGGGATCCATACGCGATATCCTTTCCTTTCTCTTGGATATCCCAAATATTCCTTCTACTGATCGTGGTTCAAATTTATCTTTGCTCGGTTTTTTGTCCAAAACTGCCACATTCGAACCGAACTTTTTGAAGTAATTCAAATTTGTCTTCTTTTTAGTCCAATTTTCATAGGGTATAGCACCGTTCAAACTGCTCGTTGGACACCGATTTCTTATATGGCAAGCAGTGGCAACTGCTTCAGACCAAAACATCGCACTTAAGTTTGAGTGCAATAACAAACATCGCGCCATATCAAGCAAGATACGATTCATTCTCTCACTCACTCGGTTTTGTTGAGGAGTGTGAGGTACAGTCAATCGTCTTCTTATTCCATTTGCTCCCAGATATGCGTCAAACTCTTCATTACAGTATTCGCGACCGTTATCCGACTGTAAACATTTTATTTTCTTGCCGGTCTGTCTTTCAACGAGTTGTTGATACATTTTGAACGTCTCGAAGACACCACACTTACGCCTGAGGAAATAGACTTCACACCACCTCGTACAGTCGTCAATAAATACAACAAAATATTTTGCTTGCCCTGTCGATTCAGTCTTAAACGGGCCAACAACGTCCGAATGCACGATCCCGAGTATTTCTTTGCACGGTTTGTGTCCCTTTGGAAATGGTAACGCGTCCATTTTCCCCTTTTGGCATACTTCACAACGCGATCATTGTGTCGCATCTTTTATATTTACATTTGGTATGAATCTGTGGCGTGCAAGTTTTGCAATGTCTTTACCATTCATGTGTCCTAGTCTTTGATGCCACAATAACAACTTCGAATTAACTTGCTGAGCAGACAATGCTTCAGTACATTCAACATCTTCGCGTAAATAAAATAGATCATCTTTCCTTTTAGCAATCATAACAATCTCTTCTTGTGTATCGTAAAGAGTGCCACAGTCTTTTTTCAAACACTACCTTGTAGTTCTTGTTTACAATTTTTGCAACCGATACGAGGTTCGTCCTTAGATCGGGAACATACAGTGTGTCGCGTAACTCAATCAACTTTTGATCTTGAGTACTCTTTACCAATACACGCACGTTGCCTCATCCTCGCATCTTACACCACTCGCGAGATTTAACTTCATATCAGGAACTGTTTTCATGGGTTCAAATAACGCTCTATCACCGCATACATGTGTTGTACATCCGCTATCAATAATCCAACTTTTGTTGATTGTTTTTGTCGCGGTCTCGGTCGCACTCGTACTTAATATCGTGTGGCTCACTACGAACGCATCGTCAATACTGTTTGCCGAATATTTTGATTTGCTGGTACTTTGACTTGTACACGCGTTAGCCTTATGCCCCTTTCTTCCGCACTTGAAGCACTTGAAAATAGGTTCGTTTCTGAGTCTTTGACCACCTTTGATCCGTCCTGCTGCCATCGCAATTACATCACTTTCCGTTTCTTCCTTCTTTGACTCGTTGTGTTCGAGGATTTTAACTTTATATGAAGTTCGACTATATGAAGCTGGGAGACTATAGCAACATGATTGTTTGTAGATTATTGCTAATATTCTCGCCCATACTCTCCAACTTATCAACTGTGTCGAAGAAATCATTCAAGTGATATCGAACGTCATCGCCTTCACCTAATTTCCTCAAAAGCAACTGCTTGAGTAATGCTGCCCTTTTTGCGGGTCCTGTCGATGAATGAATGCTCTTCAACTTCAGCCATACGTTCCTCGATGTCTCGCAATTCTTGATGTCTTTCAACAAACGCGGTTGAATGGACAAAATTCTTCTGTCTTAGCCATGTCGTCTTTTTCCTCCCAGGACTGCATCGCTTCCGTTGGCGCGGCACCCATTCCACGTTCCGGTTTAATTAGCGATCCATCTACGTACCTCCACAAGCCATTCCTTTTTAACCAAGCTTGCATTTGTATTATCCACGTATCATAATTGTCTCTGGATAATAATTCTATACGCGACGTTGACGATACTGGCATAGTCGACACCATTTTTTTTAGTACTTTTTCGCGACAGATTCACAAGTTCACGCGAAAACCGTAATGTCTGTGACCACTATTTTCTATTAATTATGTGTATAGGCATGCACCTGGGCCCATAACCTGTTGGTGAATATATTTGGAATATATTTTATTACAAGTTATTTTTATAATCAACAACTTAACTATCTCCTTAGAGATAGACTTAGATTGACAGGCGAAGCCTGCTTACAAATCTTATTGGAGAAAATAGTGCGCATTTGATCATTGGAAATCTCCCTAAAAACTTTTTGTTAGTGAATATATTTGGAATATATTTTATTACAAGTTATTTTTATAATCAACAACTTAACTATCTCCTTAGAGATAGACTTAGATTGACAGGCGAAGCCTGCTTACAAATCTTATTGGAGAAAATAGTGCGCATTTGATCATTGGAAATCTCCCTAAAAACTTTTTGTTAGTGAATATATTTGGAATATATTTTATTACAAGTTATTTTTATAATCAACAACTTAACTATCTCCTTAGAGATAGACTTAGATTGACAGGCGAAGCCTGCTTACAAATCTTATTGGAGAAAATAGTGCGCATTTGATCATTGGAAATGTAGTTCCNCTCAGAATAGGAAATTCCGAAAAATCGTGATTCCATTTCGAGAATGTACTCGACTATTTCTTGTTCTTGAAGCTCATTAAAAACGTTACGAAATCTGCCCAGATATTTTTCGTTATTCTGTATAACATAAAAAAAGGTATAATTTCGCGTTTTTATATATTTTTGTGAATTTTTATTTTTACCGAGTTGCCGTACTCGTTTTCGCTCCTGGTAACCAGCACTCGGCTGCTAGCTTCTGTTACTATACTAGAAATTGACACAACTACCATCTATAAGATGTTAATATTACTAACTGAAGTACAGTTTTTTAGCGTAACTCAAAAACGAAAATAAGACTTATTTGCCGAGATATAAAAAAAAAAAAAATAAATTTCTTTGCAAATAGCTTATTAATTATGAACTTTCAAGCTTAAACTATTATTAATTCGAAATGAGCAATCAGTGAACAATTTGCTTGCAATAAGCATTTCTTTTTTACAATCTTGACTTGACATCTAACGAACGTTTCAGAAATTATTTCTTTTTCTCTGCGACTCACTCTCATCTCAATGTTATCAATTTGTTAAAAACATAAATGAGTTTATAACCTTAAATTTACAATAATGTGGTAGAAAATTTGGTATTTTGTGTTTACAGATATGCGTCAAACTCTTCATTACAGTATTCGCGACCGTTATCCGACTGTAAACATTTTATTTTCTTGCCGGTCTGTCTTTCAACGAGTTGTTGATTCATTTTGAACGCCTCGAAGACACCACACTTACGCCTGAGGAAGTAGACTTCACANTTTTCAAAATTCAAAATTTCCCGTGTTCACCTGTGTTACTGACTGTATTTTTCAAAAATCGAAAATTTCCCGTGTTCTCATAAATGACCACGGGTACGGTGGTAAATTTACACTTTTATTAATTCCCGTTTCCGTGTCCGGTGTCTCATAAATGACCACGGGTACGGTGGTAAATTTACGCTTTTATCAATTCCCGTGCCCGTGTCCCGTGTTTGGCGAATAGTCACAGCGTTTAATTAATTCCGCCTTTTCCGTTTCTACATCCATTGTATAAGGGATCAGGAAAGGTATGAACTGAAAATGGATACTCACTGTTTTCCTCCATCGTCTGTACGTGTGTATTGCTTTCCTTACTTGCAGTTGCCTTGTATGTGTGATCGTAGTGTAACTACCCTTTTACGAATGTGTTGTGTTGTGCGTGTATGTGCCTGTTTGCTGCTTACGTGACATAGCGTTAACTTCTCTAATCGATAATGTGCGATTGTATGCGTATTTGAATGCTTTTTGCTGGACTTGTGCGGTTCGAAGGACCAAAATGTTTTTGTGATCAGATTGTTGCTGAAGACTGTAAACTCCTTTATACTGATTTGCATCAAGGACCACCCTTTACAGGGCATGAGGAACTGATTAAACTATAATATTTTTATTAATTGGCAGGTACCATTACTCTCGTCTGTGATCACACCCCAACCACTAAACTTACAATCGCTACACCTGGGTAAAGGTGGGTGACGCAGGCTCATAAAATAAATCGTAATCCAACAAAAATATATGAAATTGTACAGATACATCCAATCGGAATAAGAACAATGTTTGAACTTACAATTGCATCTCCTGCCGCATCCTTAGTTTTCTTTGCGGGTAAATTATCAAGTTGCTCAACTGGTTCTGGTGATGGAGATCGATTTTCGATGGCTATGATTGCCTGCAAGAATTACATTATTTTTAAAACTGCCAGAGTAATGGAACCATTTGCTTACCGCTAAGCTTTCTGTCTCTCTTGTTCGGTTGATTTATTAGGTGCGCTTTCCGGGTGTTCAATTGGCTCAGGTGTATGAGGCTCTTCCACAGGACCTGGAATATCCGTTTCCATTGTAGTATCTGCGCCACAATCATCAAGAATTTCGGATGCAGCAAATTGAGAGTCTTCAAAAAGGTGACGATTAACAGGCCATATTCCAGTTCCACGAAATCCACTAATGGCATTTTTTATAGTGGCTGCTCTACTATATGCTTCTGCTATTAGTTGTGATATTTAAAACTGTGTTATACAAAGTTCGGGATTTGAATGTAACCATTTTTCAGTGTAGTAACACTGCATGGCATTAAAAAACGCCACATTTAGGGGCTGAAGTCTGTGTGTAGTGTGTCCTGGTAATTGATGCAATATGATAAGTTTCGAGAATGTGTACTATGACCGTCGAGTACACTGTTAAAAGTTTCTGTCTGAAATTTCAAGTTCATGTAATTGAAGCAATTATCATGCACATTTGCACTCGAAATCTCATTGAATAATGCACATAAATTTCAGAAGCATCTGCCTTAAAATTAATGTCTCCGAACCTCTTATTTTTCAAATGCGGGTGTACTATATTTCAGTCAATTAATTTTCAAACACGCTGTCTTAGAAATTCAAGCGCAAGTCACTTAACTTTAAACGACTACTCCTACATTTTTCTTACGTACTTATACGAAATTAGTATTTAAACCTAGGCAACTGAATTTTCAAGGACGCTGTCTTAAAAATTCAAGTGCAGATAACCCTACTTTAAATGACTACTCCTTGATAAGCTGCTAAAATTTTATGTTTTGTTTTTGCATCAGCAATGGGATTCACGATTTCCAAACTGTCTTGATACAAAATAATTTTCAATGCATCTGCATTATTACAAAAAATCTGTTTTGCTTGTATACAGTACCATCCATGTAATCATTCAGTACATCTGGATCATTTTCAACTGCCGTTCGGAGCACCATTTGTAAGCGCAGGCTTTAGTCTCTTGCGAGCAAAAATAAATGCTGGAGCCAAAAAGTTTCCTGTTGCACTCATTGCACAAACAAGTGTAGTATTTGTTCCTCTTTCGGCACTCGTTAGGCCCCCTACCTGGCGCTTGTCTTTTTGAGCTAATACTTTAGAGAGTTTCTGTACGGTTGTTACCCCAGTCTCGTCTACATTCCAGATACGATCTGGAGATAAATCATACTTAGCAAAGACGGTTTCTAAATTTTTGAAAAAACTGAAGACGGCTTGTTTATTAAAACCGGTAGCCCTTGCATATGATGTTGCTTCTGGTTTTCGAAGAGAGATATTAGGATGTCGAGAAAGAAAACAATAAAGCCGTTTCTTAGAAGCCATTTTTGTCTCAAAGTTAAAGGGGTTCGGGATATCATTTGCAGTTGCGAAATCAAAGGCTAATCGACGCAGCTCAGAATAGGAAATTCCGAAAAATCGTGATTCCATTTCGAGAATGTACTCGACTATTTCTTGTTCTTGAAGCTCATTAAAAACGTTACGAAATCTGCCCAGATATTTTTCGTTATTCTGTAGTTTTATTTTTATTTGCAGTTCTTCTAGTTAATGTGCTTTTTGAAACGTTGTAGCGATCTGCCGCATGTCTTAAAGCTATAATAAGGAAGTTCTCGCATACAATGGTAGAAGGCGGTAGTGTCTCAATTAACCGGATAGATGGCTCGTCTCATCTTAGGTCACCATCCCGTCGTAGTACTATCCCCTACATAGTACGGAAAGTTTGGTTCACGTTCACATTGTTGCAAAAACCGCCGACAGTTGTCCGACCTACTGAAGGTAAATTATCAGCTGGCAATTGTAACTAATTTGCAATTGTGCGGGGCCGGTATTAAAACTATTACAATTTTATAATATTTTATTTTGTGTCAAAAGTCAAAAGTGATTATAGCATTTTATGTTCCAAATTTCCGTAAGAATTTGTGGTATAAATATTAATTACTATGAATGAAACACCCTATATAGTGGGAAGAGTAAAGTGTGAATTCACTTGTTGCCACCCAGAGATTCAGATTCGAGGCAGTTCAAGGTCAAATGCAAAGACGTTATTCCTCATACCTCATCAATCTATTCTAAATAGGGAAGGTCATGGACAAAAGCGAACATGTAAGACGTTGTTCCTCTACTCATAAATCGATTCTAAATAGGAAAGGTCAAGAACAAATGCCGTGAACATGTAAAGATGTTGCTCACTCCTCATTACCGATTCTGAATATAAGGAAAAATGAAGGAATAGAATCGCTATTCCACTCACCCCTCCTGATTCAGAATCGGCTTATTCCCTATACTCCGGAGATTGTGATCACATGTTTGTTAGTTCTGTAGTTCAGAATCTGAGAACCACAAAAAGAATAATTATTAAGGGGTTGAATTTACTTGTTTTTGCAATGTTCCCAAATGGGAGTAGAAATAATGTGTAAAATAAATTGAAAGATAAATATATTACTACAATTTTATTTATTGACAATGATAATATATCCTTTTCAGCAAAGTTTACCTGTATTTTCATTAATTTTAGCTACAAGTTCATTAGGTATGTAGGGTGTTTCTGAAATAAGTAGAAAACATTGGAGGTGTCAAATAATGTCACGAGGTAAATTGTTACTTCAGGTTTTTTGTTAATTATTTATTTTACTTATCTGATTACAATGTGTGTTTTTACAGTCGTAATATTTTATCACTTATATTGAACGGTTGTACTGACGTACCACATTTAATGTTTTATTGTTCGAAGGACCAATAAGAACCCGTGTAATCTCTACTATTTATTATTAATAACACTATTCTTATAATAAAAATTGAATGAATAATGCTTATCCAGCGAGCCTATAAAGAGAACTCTTTTATAAAATATATTATGAATATGAAATGGATAATGTTTATCCAGCGAGGTTATAACGAGAACTGACTGTCTAAAATATACATTTATTTTGAAAATTCTATCTTTCAACTTAAAAACTTGTTTTTAGCCAAATGGGCAGATACGATACAAAGTAGGTACAATGGTTCACGCAGGTATACTAATAAACTGTACAACTTATTTTCAATAAGAACCAATTTGGAAATCTCAATGTTTACCCTATGTGACATATAACAAAGGAATGCCTTTAACAAACTTTATGGTGGGGTATAATAATACCGGACCAGGTCAAATTAATAGTATAATAAATAATAATAATTAGTTTACGTACTACTAGATACCGAAATTTTTGAAACTATAAAAGAACAATAACATTTATACACTATAACAATTAACAACACAATAAAAAAAGTCTTTGGTACAGTTAAAACTTACGATGTTTGAGTGGAGTTTTAGAAAACACTTTGTTTTAACAAATTTATTTGGTTCGGTTTTCAGGAACCGTTATTACACTCTATTATTTTAACAATTTACACTCAAAAGATGTGTTTATTAAAAAACTTTTTTTTTGTTTTGATTATGCTCGAGGAGGGGAAATCTTCAAAAGACACCCCCTGAAGAGAGGTAGTGTCGGATTTTTACCGACTAAGACCCCTCCTCGAGCGGGGAGATAAACCCTGTGGATTATTCATCCCCGGGAAGAAAGTGGAAAGCTGCGGATTGGGGATTGGGTTGAGATGGGAAATGGGTTAAGAGTGTGGGTAAAAGGGACTGTTGGGGAGGAAACCGAAGTAGGTGGTCCATCTCTGAAATGCTGGATGGACACTCGCGCTAAAAAGCGATGCTAGGAAGCAAGAAGTGAGCGAAAGGGAGCGGCTCATTGTAGAAGGTGACAAAGCCTTCTGAAACGGTCGTTGGGTTTCGGTGCGAAGTTGGAGAGTGCCGAGATGGTGGGGTTAGCGTGGCCTGACACTGAGGCCCGGAGATTTGACGCGAATGTGATTGCAGCCTCAGGGAGAGAAGGTAAACCGGTTTCAATCAGAATTTGTGTGGTTCTGACGAACCAGGGGTAGTCTAATGCGGAGCGAAGAATCCGCATGTAAGTGCCTTGCAAGGGTTTCAGGCGGTGGGGAAGGGCACAGCCCCAGACGGGAATGGCATAGGAGCAAATGCTCCTAATAATTGCGTTAAACGCACGGATTTTGGTCTGTTGGGAGATGGTGCTATTTCGAAAGAAATGTTTGAGTGCGATGAAAGCACCCATAGCCTTGTTACGGGTCGCCGTTATGTGGTGTCGCCAGTTTAAGGATCTGTCGAAGACGACGCCTATGTACTTGACGGAGCTGCTCCATTTGATAGGGCGGTTGTTGACGATGATGGAGGGAGGTTTTCGGAGCCCACGAGAGAAGAAGATTGCTTCCGATTTGGTCTCGTTAATGGAGACTCTCCATTTCCGATACCAGTTTAGGAGCCGGGGCAGAAACCTATTGATTCTCGCTGTGCATTTGAGAATGGTGTTGGAAGAGTTTATGATGGCAATGTCGTCAGCGTACAGAGCAGTCATAATGGAAGTGTGGGAGGGCATGTCCGCGCAAAAGAGGTTAAACAGAATAGGAGAAAGTTTGGAGCCTTGTGGGACACCGGCTGTGACGGGTTTACTAACAGAGAGAACAGAGTCAACGCGGACTCGAAGGCTTCTGCCTGTGAGAAAGGACCTGATTATCCCGACTAGAATGTGTGGGATGTTAAGGGCGATGAGTTTAGAGATAAGGCCTTCGTGCCAGACTCGGTCGAAGGTTTGTTGGACGTCAAGAAGTAGCATGGAAGTGTGACGCCGCTTGTTAAGGTTATCGGAGATGTGCTCTGTAACACGAAGAAGTTGGTGTCCGGTGCCATGTTGCCTGCGGAAACCGTGTTGGAAGTCGGGGAGAAGGTTGTTTTGCTCCACGTGGTCTAAGAGCCGATCGAGAAGGATGGATTCAACTACTTTGCTCAACGAACTGAGCAGGCTGATGCGCCTGTAGCTTATGGGAGAGCTGAGGGGCTTCCCTTTTTTTTGGGAGACAGATGACAGTGGCTTCTTTCCATACCAAAGGGAAGTGGTGGAGCCGCATGATGGTGTTTGTGATGTTGCACAGTGCGGTTATGTGCTTTGGTGGCAGGACTTTGAGGACTCCGTTGGGAATTCCGTCAGCGCCAGGGGCTTTTCTTTTTTCAGAGAACGAATGGTAAGGAAAATCTCACGGGGTGTAGCGTGTCTGAATTCAGAATTTATGGGAACGAAGTTTTTGGAGATGACTTTGGTACGCTCATGAAAGTTGGCAAGGTCCACTGGACTACGTAGTGGGGAGCACTGGAAGCATAAAGAGTCTGCGAAAATTGCAGCTTTTTCTTCGTCTGAAGAGTAGGTGGAGCCGTTCTGTTTTATTGGCGGAAGATGGGGAGGTCTGTTACGAAGGGAACGGATCACTTTCCAGGTGCTTCGGGGATGAGTTTCTGTCTAAGCGATATAGTCATTGAAGGATGCGCTGCGGAGTTCGATTAAACGAGTTTTTAGTTCTCTTTGGAGGGCGTTTACTACTGCACGCTATGCTGGGACGCGGTGTCTATTCTACAGACGTCGGGCTTTGTTTTTCCTCTTAAGGAGTTCAAGAATGTCTGCGGGGAGAGTATTGACTGGGGTGGTGGTTGGGCGGGAGGTCGTGGAGCGCTCGACGGCGCTGTTAATCTCGTTTGAAAGGAGATTTACCGCTTCATCGAGTTCCTCTATTGTGCGAATTTGAGAGCACTTAAAAGAAGATGACTCAAGGGTGTAGCGCAGATGTAGCCAGTCTAACGAGGATGTTAGCTCTGGGAGGTTGTAAGTTGGGCGGCCGATTTATATTTGAACAGGAAGGTGATCTGAGCTTAGATCGTTAAGAACTGTAGGGTCGGAGGAGAGGTTAACGTTCCTTGTGGGGAAAACGTCTAGAATATCTGGAAGGTTGTTGTGACGATCCGGGAAGTGCGTTGGATCTGGTGGGAATTCAATTGTGAAATCGAAGTCAAGAGAGTTGGCAAGAAGGGAAATGCCTTTTCTATTACTATATCGGCAGCCCCATGAAACGTGCTTGGCATTGAGATCGCCTGCGACGATAGTCGAGACGTTTGGCGGGAGGTTTGAAAGATCCCCTTCGTCTGGGGGAAGTATAATGAGATGATTATTCTGACAGGGCCGGATGTTGAAGTGATTTCAATGCCAACTGCTTCTAAAGAGTCGGTAGCCAAAGAGATGGGCTTGTGTTTGATAGAATTCTTAACGAGGATGGCTACTCCGCCGGCGCCGGAGTTTTCACGATCATTTCTGTAGGCTGTGAAGTTTGGGACAAAAAGCTTGATTTTTTGGGATAAAAAAGTTTCGGTGATGCATGCAACACCGATTGACTTATCCTCGAGGAAGTGCTCGAGTTCAGTCATTTTACCTCTAATGCCATGGGCATTCCAGGTAACTAATCGAAGGTTATTTGGGTGGGTTGTGTTAGACATTGGTGGGTGGTTGGAGGACGGCGACTAAACTGGCTACCATTGTCTGAACGATAGCCTGAATTTTGTCCTGAAGGGACGGAGTTGCACCTGATGTTGTAGCGATGCTTGGGGTTGGGTTGGGCTTACGGGTGGGGGTGGTGGGGCTGCTCTCGCGGCCCTTGCGTAAGACATTTGGGAAGATGTCTTTACGGGAGCAACAGATGAGCGGGCGGTTGCTTGGGTTATCTTTGGAGCAGCAGGGATGGTGGTAGACTTTTTTCGGGCGTCGGTTTTACGCGGAACTTTGGGGCAGCCACGGTAGCGCGGTGACTGCCTTTGCAGTTCGCGCAGGAAGGAATGGCGTCTTTTTTGTCTTTCGCCTTGCATTCAGCGGAGACATGGTTTCGGCCGCAGAAAGAACAGACCCAGGCTGCGCGGCAGTAATTGGCCGTGTGGAGAAATTTTTGGCAGCGCCGGCATTGGGGTACGTCTTTGTTGACTCTTTTGGGCTCAACCTTGACATTGAGCCCGCAGATTTTGCCAAGCTCGAAGATTGTCTTGGACTTTTTGTCCGTCCTGTCAAGCCGAACAGACACTAGAGGCCATACTTTGCCACCGTTGGTCATGCGGTGTATGCCGCGGATAGCAAAGCCCTTGTTAGTTAATTCGGACTGGATATCGTCCGTGGAGATAGACTCACAGACTCCGCGAAGGACGACGTGAAGGTCCCGGTCCTGGCGGAGCTGGTTGGTTTAAAACTCGACGTTTGATTCGTCGAGGAGAGAGGAAAGGCGGCGGAGGTCATCCACAGAGTTGGGATAAACTCTGATGGAGTCGCTGGTGTTAATTGCCCATCGGGCGGAGATACCGTGGCTTTCCATGCCACGGAGAATTTTGGGTCAAAGTGACTTTTGGCGGATGGATTTTGGGGGAGGAGCTGTGGTGCCCTGGCCGGCAGTGTCAGGCTCGGACTCTGCGTCCGTGGACGACGACCAAGACGAAGAAAGGAAGGGTGTTTGTTTTCGACGTTTTGTTCGACGGCTATTTACTTGAGTAAAGCCGTCGGCAGAGGTAGCAGCAGCTGTATTTGGCGGTACAGCTACCTGTGAGGGCGAGGAAATTGTGGCGGTGTTGGGCCCGTTGTCCTCTGACATGGGCCCGACTTTATTGTCAGCATGCTGACGGATATAACTTTCTAGAACGACAATGTTCTGTTTTAGCTCGCCGAAAAGGGCTATGGCGTCGGCGAGGGAGAGACCCTCCAAGAGCGCAGGACCCTTGGGGAGCGCCATTTCCGAAATGGCAGGCGTCTGAATCGAAAGACGTTTTCGGTAGGCGTGGCTTCGGTTGTACGGGAAAAACGACGGTTTTGTGTTAGTAGAAGGTTAAGGGAACGACGAAGTACAAGGGGACGTTGTGTACTCGGTCCCCAAGACTATTAGGTTAGTTAAAATTAATTAAAGTGTTGAACTTGCCTGAGAACGGCCGGGGAATGTGTAGTAATCACAACTACCTGGTTGGGCTCGTGTGATGTTAACGGGCGTGGTCTCGCAGAGTCGCTGGTGTCGTTTGTAAGCACGGACTGGCTAGAGAACGAACGTAACAGCTTTCGAGCGTGGTGTTGCTACCACGGTTGCTGGTAGACTATGTAATTAGATATTTTCTTTTTTTTTTTTTTCGCGGATGAGAGGAAATCTTCAAAAGACACCCGGCCGCCCGCGCGACCGTAGTGTCGGATTCATCCCGGAGGACGCCTACCGACTAAAACCTCTCCCCCTCAGGCCGTTCTAGGGCCGCTAGGCGAGTGTGTGAGCACTGCCCAGTAGTTGAAGCAGGATGTCCATTGGTGTACTTGCTTTTTCCAGTTGGTTCGCTAGCTTTATAATTGCTGTTTTAATTTGTTGTAGGTCGATATTTCCAAGGATGTTCGTGGTCGTTGTCTCTTTGTCGAGTTTGTCCTGTTGTCTTCGTGCCGTGGCTCTGGCGTCGGATACACCTTGTCTAACTGCGTTTCGGTTGTCGTTGGGTCGTTCTTCGGTTGTCGGAGAGGGTTTGGCTTTTTTTTCCTTCGTGAAGGCAGGGCAGCCACGGTAACTCGCAGGATGATCCCCTTTGCAGTTCCTGCATATCGCCTTTTCCTCTTTCTGTTTCACGCAGTCTTCCGATCGGTGAAGTTCTGCACACTTCACGCATCCCAAGCGCTGACATCGGTGACATTGTGTTGGTCCTTTAGGTTTCCTGTACTTTTCGGTTTTGACTCGTAGTTCGCAGCAAGTTGTGATACACTTGATGGTCTCTTCGTCGTTTTTCTTGTAGGTGGTGATGAGTACTAGAGGGATGGCCTTGGAGCGTGATTTCATTCGGTGAATTGTGCAGTCGTGTATTCCTTTACTCCCAAGGTCGGTCGAGACATCGTTGGTGGTGATTGTTGTAGGAACTCCCTTTATAACATATTTTATTGGTCGGCTTGCTTCGTTGGCGAAGGTGTAGTACATAGTGTCGGTGCTCTGCAGGTAGTTGATTATTCTCTCGTGGTCCTGGTGGGAACGGGGCTGGAGTCGGATACTATCTTTTGTCTGGGATGCGCCGCGTAGGTTGATCTGATGTTGTTTGAGTTCCTTGGAGATGGTGGTCCAGTCCTCAGCGTAATGAAGGACGACCGGAGGTGATCGTCGCTCGTCGGTTGTTTCGCGGTGTAGTACGTCGAAACTGTTCCTTGTCGGTATTGGTACGATGTCTCTAAAACAGGTGTTGGACGTCTTCCTTGTTTTCTTTGGTCTTTCGAAGCCATCACTGTCCATGACGTCGTCCATTCTTGGCTGGTTAAGCCTTAATAAAGGCTATTTGTATATGTTTGATGTTACGTCTGCTACTTCTCGCTGCTCTCGACGAACTGTAATGAGATAGGAAATGTATAAGCTTATATACTAATTAGAAGTTGATGGCCGGTGGTGTGATCCGAGGTAGGGGCAAAGGTCGCTAGATGTAACTCCTCCTCCCTTAGGATAAAAGACGTCCTCGTCTTCAAATGATCACAGAGCAAAGGGGTGCTGGAGATGTCTTCAAAATTTTGAGTTCCTTGCCAGCTCCTTTTGGGGTTGATCAGACTTGAATGGTAACGAACGAGAGAGTCGTTATGGTAGCATGAGATGCGAAGGTCAGCTGCTGTAGATGGACTGAAGTTTTTTCGATCTTATGCAGCAGTGTTGTCATTTCTCAGTGGTCTTGAAGGTAATTGTTGAATTTCACAAGCATTTATTTTAGATTCTCATGGTCAATTATGTAGGAGCCATCGTTGTAGTCCTTGTTTCTTGAATTGAATTCTTTGCAAAGTTTTGTAATTTTATTTTTTTCTTCATTATTCATGTGATCTAATTTGAGCTGTTTCATTACGTCGCAATTTATATTGTCATCAATCGGGGCTTTGTCTGAGTAAACGTATTTGTCAAGGGTATCTACATCCGTAGGTTCATCGATGTGAATATTATTGAGACATTGGACATCAGCAAAACCGTTATTTACATTGTAGATACCTGGTACAATTTGTTCATGGTCAAGTGTAACACAAGATCCTTTGTGTAAATTGACCGGGATTTTGCAAGTGATGTTTGTTAAAATTTTATCTCTAGTCTCGTGAAATTGTATCTGTGTGTGTTCAGTAGTCAATGTATTGTCGGAATAATTTATAATGGCATTCATTTTAGTCAAATCAGCATGACTAATTAATGCGTCGAAAGTTGTATGAAAATCAAAAACTAAACATTCAATGTATATTGGTTTATTAAATTCGTATAATAAGAGAATGTATAACTTGTATTGTTCTTTGGTCTGTCCGTGGGTCGTTTTACACATTTACAAATACGGACTACATGAAGAAAAGCGTCCGCGGCTAGTCGGCGAATCGATAAGCCGTTCATGCACACGTGTGCCTGATCGCACACAAACACACTTGTGCTCGCTACACTGCCTTATCCTTAAGGATGTTCCGTCCCGAAACATTTTAACTTTCCGCTTCGCAGCATCATGCCGGAATCTGCAGTTCTCACCTTCATGACATCCGCTCCGGGAATAAAAGTAACAGTCCACAGTCTTCTCATAACAACAGTCTTTTTCCCTTCTGTACTTGGTCTTCAAGATGTTCCAAACCGCCAAATCTGCGTTTGAACTCGGACGCGATACCACGGCCCATTCTGAGATCCTTTGAAACGCAATGGGCCAGAGATATCCTTAGATATAGCAAAGAGGTCTCGTCGGATTTCTTGCGTCACTCCAAATCTCCTGTTACCATGCGGAGCCTTCCTTCTTGAACGCTTCGAATGTTGGCTCGGAAGGAATAGTCCTTAATAATCTGGCCCGCTCCTCTTCATTTGCACCGGCGAATGGAGCCAAGCGATTAAAATGGACTACTTTCGGCTTCCTATTTGGAGTTTTCTCAATTCTTCCTCTTCATCTGGACATTCAACAACACGCTTTAGGATGCCATCCTCCAAAACCATGGAGTCCCAATGAGCCCGTAACGATTTTAGCACTTGGGTACAGGAATAAATTTGCTGCCGCGTTGGTCGTTTTCCGTCTCTTTTCCATTCCATCATCTTCTTCAAGTCCGGGTCGTTTTCTTGGTCGTGTTTTATATTGTCAGGTAACCATTCGTCATTGATTACCGTAACGCGTCGCATTGCTTCTTCATTCTTTTCCATTCGATCACACTGCTTGCAGTCTGTTTGACGTCGAGTACTTGGGGAAGGAGTACATTTCCTACACTGCCTTCTCGTATGACCTAGTTCGCCGCAATTCTAACATCTTGGCTTTCGAGTTTCTTTATCGAACTTGGCGATGATTCGGTAGACAGTTTCTTCTAAAGATTCTGACAAATCCGTTTCTTCGCACAGTAGCCGAACCCTTCCCTGTTTGCTATAGGCCCGTTTAACAGTTTTGTACTCTAATGCACGAGCCAATGCATCAGCTAGCACCTTAGTTCGGTCAAGGCGTCTTCGTTGTTGAGTGTCATTGTCCCTAAATCCACCAGTAAATGCCTCCACTGCCAACCTTTCCATCAATTCTTCTGGAGTATTAGGATAGGCCAGTCGAGACCGTCTCGCAATATCGGCCTCAAATTCTTGTAGGGATTCCGTTTGTTTCTGCTGACGGGTTTTCAGTTGGATGTGATGCACCGCTGTTAAATGAGCCTCGCCGTAGCGCAACTGTAACCGTTTTACCAACTGTTCATAATCCGCCAATTCTTCCCGGGAAAGGGTGTTGAAAATGTCACATGCCTCTATATGAAGCGCAACGGTCAACGCAGTGGCTTTTTCTTCAGGCGCCCAGTTATTCGCCTNGCAGTGTTGTCATTTCTCAGTGGTCTTGAAGGTAATTGTTGAATTTCACAAGCATTTATTTTAGATTCTCATGGTCAATTATGTAGGAGCCATCGTTGTAGTCCTTGTTTCTTGAATTGAATTCTTTGCAAAGTTTTGTAATTTTATTTTTTTCTTCATTATTCATGTGATCTAATTTGAGCTGTTTCATTACGTCGCAATTTATATTGTCATCAATCGGGGCTTTGTCTGAGTAAACGTATTTGTCAAGGGTATCTACATCCGTAGGTTCATCGATGTGAATATTATTGAGACATTGGACATCAGCAAAACCGTTATTTACATTGTAGATACCTGGTACAATTTGTTCATGGTCAAGTGTAACACAAGATCCTTTGTGTAAATTGACCGGGATTTTGCAAGTGATGTTTGTTAAAATTTTATCTCTAGTCTCGTGAAATTGTATCTGTGTGTGTTCAGTAGTCAATGTATTGTCGGAATAATTTATAATGGCATTCATTTTAGTCAAATCAGCATGACTAATTAATGCGTCGAAAGTTGTATGAAAATCAAAAACTAAACATTCAATGTATATTGGTTTATTAAATTCGTATAATAAGAGAATGTATAACTTGTATTGTTCTTTGGTCTGTCCGTGGGTCGTTTTACACATTTACAAATACGGACTACATGAAGAAAAGCGTCCGCGGCTAGTCGGCGAATCGATAAGCCGTTCATGCACACGTGTGCCTGATCGCACACAAACACACTTGTGCTCGCTACACTGCCTTATCCTTAAGGATGTTCCGTCCCGAAACATTTTAACTTTCCGCTTCGCAGCATCATGCCGGAATCTGCAGTTCTCACCTTCATGACATCCGCTCCGGGAATAAAAGTAACAGTCCACAGTCTTCTCATAACAACAGTCTTTTTCCCTTCTGTACTTGGTCTTCAAGATGTTCCAAACCGCCAAATCTGCGTTTGAACTCGGACGCGATACCACGGCCCATTCTGAGATCCTTTGAAACGCAATGGGCCAGAGATATCCTTAGATATAGCAAAGAGGTCTCGTCGGATTTCTTGCGTCACTCCAAATCTCCTGTTACCATGCGGAGCCTTCCTTCTTGAACGCTTCGAATGTTGGCTCGGAAGGAATAGTCCTTAATAATCTGGCCCGCTCCTCTTCATTTGCACCGGCGAATGGAGCCAAGCGATTAAAATGGACTACTTTCGGCTTCCTATTTGGAGTTTTCTCAATTCTTCCTCTTCATCTGGACATTCAACAACACGCTTTAGGATGCCATCCTCCAAAACCATGGAGTCCCAATGAGCCCGTAACGATTTTAGCACTTGGGTACAGGAATAAATTTGCTGCCGCGTTGGTCGTTTTCCGTCTCTTTTCCATTCCATCATCTTCTTCAAGTCCGGGTCGTTTTCTTGGTCGTGTTTTATATTGTCAGGTAACCATTCGTCATTGATTACCGTAACGCGTCGCATTGCTTCTTCATTCTTTTCCATTCGATCACACTGCTTGCAGTCTGTTTGACGTCGAGTACTTGGGGAAGGAGTACATTTCCTACACTGCCTTCTCGTATGACCTAGTTCGCCGCAATTCTAACATCTTGGCTTTCGAGTTTCTTTATCGAACTTGGCGATGATTCGGTAGACAGTTTCTTCTAAAGATTCTGACAAATCCGTTTCTTCGCACAGTAGCCGAACCCTTCCCTGTTTGCTATAGGCCCGTTTAACAGTTTTGTACTCTAATGCACGAGCCAATGCATCAGCTAGCACCTTAGTTCGGTCAAGGCGTCTTCGTTGTTGAGTGTCATTGTCCCTAAATCCACCAGTAAATGCCTCCACTGCCAACCTTTCCATCAATTCTTCTGGAGTATTAGGATAGGCCAGTCGAGACCGTCTCGCAATATCGGCCTCAAATTCTTGTAGGGATTCCGTTTGTTTCTGCTGACGGGTTTTCAGTTGGATGTGATGCACCGCTGTTAAATGAGCCTCGCCGTAGCGCAACTGTAACCGTTTTACCAACTGTTCATAATCCGCCAATTCTTCCCGGGAAAGGGTGTTGAAAATGTCACATGCCTCTATATGAAGCGCAACGGTCAACGCAGTGGCTTTTTCTTCAGGCGCCCAGTTTTTCGCCTTAGCAGCCGCCTCGAATTGCTTGCCGCCAAACATTGGTGGTTTCACTCGTGTTCTTGTCACTATACCGCTTCCTTGGCTTGGTTTCGTGGAGTGTACTAGATGCGCCAACATCCCCTCCGATTGGTTTTATCTTTTCTTTAAAAATCAATTCTTCCAGTACTTTTATCTTCTCTTTTGTTTCTTGAATATTCTTATTAAATTTTTCCTTCCATTTATTCTCCAAACTTCTACTGTTTTCTTTCAATTCACGTTTCAAACTTTTACTATTTTCTTCCTATTCACGTTTCAAACTTTTACTATTTTCTTCCAATTCACGTTTCAAACTTTTACTATTTTCTTCCCATTCACGTTTCAAACTTTTACTATTTTCTTCCAATTCTCGTTTCAAAGTTTTACTATTTTCTTTGTACTTCTTCGCCATTGTACTCAACCCCACACCTGACACCAGTTGTAATGTTCGTGGGTTTAGCAAAATTAACTTCTGAGACTGATAACGACAAAAACTATTTACTTGCACTAATTATTAGTATATCACTATTCACTGCACTATTTATTTCGCTGCTATCACTGTCAATTTATTTCTAGATTCGCTTCTGCAACGGTCAATTTATTTCTTCGTTTTTCGGCGATCGTCTCTTTAAATACTCTTTTTTTTACTTTCGGGAAACATCCGGATAGTTTATTTTGTCGTTGAACTGTTTAACTAGTCTCCTAGAATGCAGTTACGACACACACATTTACAAATACGGCGCACATGAAGAAAGGCGCCCGCGGCTAGTCGGCGAATCGATAAGCTGTTCACGCACACGTATGCCCGATCGCACACAAACACACTCGTATACGCTACAGTATCTTGGTTCCGCTTTTCTTATCTTCTGTTTTACAAAGTAAACTGCAGGTTCATTAATTTTTACTGTAGGATCTTTATTTTGATTACACTTTTCAATATTTTTAGTACTTTTATCAAGTTGTTTATGGTATATTTGATCATAGAACGGCATTAATTGACTTAATGAATTTACGGAAATGGCTCGTAAGAAGTATAAATATATTGTGCAATGTTAGGGAAGAATTGTTGATATTAGGTAAGTAACTGTAAATGTTGACTATTCCTTATAATCATTTATTTATAGGAAATCTAGTGTTTTATAAGAACCATTCTGTTTATAATATTTTAATTAATAAAAAACACAGTATTATTTCACTATTTTTATTTTTATGATGCCTGACAGTAACGTTAAATAATAAAGTTTTCAAAAAAAAAGGAGAAATTGTTTTGTTTTTGAACTATTTTGGATATTTTTTATTGTTATTTATCTCATAGTTGGTCAAGATTAAACTTTTACGGCAATATCTATCAATTATAACAATAGATAATAGATTATAACTGATATATCAAATAGTTACTTTCTTTCAGAGTATATAGGGCAATAGTGTAGTTTCATATTATATTTTAATGAATTATTTTTTATTCAAAATAGATATTTCTTAAAAATAATGTGCCGAATTATTAAAATTAAAAAGAAATTCTAGTCCAAGAGTATAAAAAATACAGGTCATAGTTATGTCCTTGAACCAATATACAAACAACGAGTGTGAGATATTACCGTGAGAACGTATTTTACTGATTATGCATTTTTTAGTATTAGTGTTGCATCTTTCTAATATGTAATAATGAAATTGTTCACTTCTTATTAGTCTCTCGATTAGAGAAGTCGCCTGCTTCACTTTTAAGCTTTTGTAGTTACTTAATAAAATAATTGTTTTTAAAAATAACTTTTCATCAATTGAAAAGATAATTGGCGCTGCGAACAGGATCCGCAGAGACTTTAACTACAGAATAATTCATAGCGAATAATTCGGAAAGTCGTGAGTTTCAACTCTTTGTTGCGGATACGAAAACGTCGAGCATAAAGTGTTACGTGAATATCAATAGTGATCATAGCGTTGCTTGTGCCTGTTGTTACAAGAATCATCTTCAATCGAGAGGATTTCCCCTGCCGAATTTGATAGACAAACTTGGACATCGACCCCGCCTGTTGGAGGAGACCACAAGGATGTTTTTATCAGCTAGCCTGTAAGTCTTTGCATTCCTTTTTAAGTAATTCCATTGTATCCCTTTAATACGTACGTTAAATGTATAGAGATAGAACTCCTATCAATTCTACAAGTTCAGATAGCGATTCTGATTTAGAAACTTTAGGGGCATTGAAACGAAAACTACTTGGTTTAAGTAATACTACATTTACTTCAGTTAAACAAAATATTAAAATGGCTCAGCCCTCACAATTAGAATTAAATTTAGCTAAGGATATGATTCCTGAATATTCAGGTGGTTCCAAAAACCTAGCCTATTTTATTAAACAGTCGGAAAGATTTATTTCATTCTTTGAAAATAAAACCGACGTTAACTGTCTTTTAAATAAGTTACTTTTCGAACAAATTAAATCAAAGATCGTAGGTGATGCGAGAGAAACATTAATTATATCTTCTGCTGAAACGTGGACTCAAGTAAAAGATGTTTTAATATCTCGTTTTGGTGATCCGCGAAATGAGGACCTTTTACTTAACGATTTAGTTACATGCTTTCAGTTATCAAATGAAAGCTATGAAAACTATTATGAACGTATCAGACAAAAACTACAAACGTTACTAGAATATGTTAATTTGAGAAATCCGAACGTTGATATCAGGATTTCCAAAACAGATTTTTACACCAAACAAGCTTTAAATACGTTTAAGACAGGTTTGTTAGAACCGTATTGTTCCCATTTATTTAATATAAATCCGTTAACAATAGAATGTTGCTTAAATGAATTGCGAAAATATGATAATAATAGACAGCAAGTTAGTTTTATGAACTTTATGAGGAACCGACAAAAGGCTCCCTCGTTTGCTAAGAAAATCCCACCTCTTCAAAATTAAAGACCTCAATTTAATTACAAACCACAGCCGAATTTCTCTCAGAATGTTCAACGTCTAGGACCTATTGTACCTTTTCGATCTCAATTTCAACCACGGCAACCTTTCCCACAACAATCAGTTAATGTACAGTCACGACCAGTACAAATGCATTATCCGACTAATTCTCAAGTTTTCGGGAAAAAGCAAGAATATAAACCCACACCAATGTCTACATCGACTAGATTTACACAACCAAAGTCTCAAAATTATTTTGCAAATACAAATACTCAACCTAGAAATTTTATTGCGGAACAACTACATAATATTGAGGATTCGGAGCAAACGCCTTGTGAATCAGAGGATTACTATCACAATCCCTCAGATTTTGAACAACAACCTCATAACAATCACGAATACGTAGAAAATGCGGAAACAGAGACAGAAAATTTTCCCGACCAGCCTCAACAGTTCGACTTGACTTAAACTCTATCATAAATCAGCCAAAACTACCATTCATTAGCGTACCACAATTTGACCTTAAAATTTTAATTGATTCAGGAGCATCAAATTCTATCATTAATCCCGAACCTGCTCAAAAATATTTTTCTAATAGTTTCTTTTCAAAGCTCTTTACCGTTACTTCTCTTAATAATTCTATTACTGACGATAAAAATATTAGCTATCCTATGTTACAAGAATACGGCATTAAAACAAACATTAATTTTCATGTAGTTAAGTGACACAATCAATGCGATGCACTTTTAGGTAGCGAGGATTTCTATAAGTTAGGTGCGAAAATTGATTATTCTAATAAAGTATTGCAAATAGGTAATGTAAAGATACCTTTCTTAGAATATATAAATAATCACAACTTTAGGCCTTTTACCCAAAAAATTAGCAAAACGATTAAAGTACCCGTTAATATTCATGAAGGAGAAATTTTAATACCTGAAACGGAATTAGACCAACACATACGAATTCCCGAATCGATAGCTTTTGCAGAAAATGGATTTTTCTTATTACCTTTTGAGGAAGAAAGAACGTGCGAAATTAATTTTAATCATCCTATTAATGTTCAGCCAGTCTTTAACGTAGAAGTGCGTCAACCTTTTATTCGGCATTCGGACCCTGATCTTCTAAATTCGATAAGAATTAACCACTTAAATGAAGAAGAACGAATTAAAGTTATGGAACTGTGTGCGAAATATGAAAGTATTTTCTTTAATGAAAACTGCGATTTATCTTTTACAAATGCTGTTAAACANATTACAAACTTGGAACTTTTGACAACATCAGAGCTTTTAGAGATAACCAATCATTTAACAGAGATTTACAAGAACGATGAATTAATTATGATTAATTCTGACTATTTATTCGAAATAATTGAATTTTCCAAATTTAGAGTTTTATTTGTGGAAGATACAATCACGTACGTATTATACATTCCTATTCTAAATCCTTTGCCGTATACGTACCATAAAATATATCCTATCCCTAATGCAAATGACCAAACGCTACTACCCCCAGCGCAATATTACCTAGCTGGACCTCAAAATCTTTGGACCAACGAAAAATGCTCAACTATCAAGAATATAGTGTTGTGCCGAAACAAACCTGTGAATGACGGGTGTTGTTTTAATAATTTAAGTTTGTGTTCCTTTGGTCAAGTGATTAATAATTATACGTTATACAGACAATTAGATAATAATGTTGTGCTAGCAGTGAGCAAAAATGAAATTACGGTAACCGAAATGTGTGGAAGCAAAGTTAAACATTTTAACGTTCATAACAGTGTTATTATACGCTCTGCCAACGAATGTAAAATTATTATTGGAAACCAAATATTTGAAAATACATTTGTAAACTTTAGTGTAGAAATTCCTAAAATGGAACAATTGGATTTAAACTTAACTAAAACGGTCTTTTTAAAACAAAGGCATTTAAATGATATTCAAGAGTTAAAAAATGAGGCTGTTCAGTTACTGCCGAATTGTAAAGTCCATCCAGTTGTCCATTTAACGCATGTTTCAATATCTATATTGTTTGTTATTTTAACTGTCATAATATTTTTCATAATTGCAAAGTACAAATTATGTTGCTCTATAAAAAATAAATCAGTAGCCAAAGAAGACGTCATCAAAGGTCAGAATTCACCGTTGTCGTAATATGAGAATCGAGGACGATTCTATCACTAAGGAGGGAGGAGTTATGTCCTTGAACCAATATACAAACAACGAGTGTGAGATATTACCGTGAGAACGTATTTTACTGATTATGCATTTTTTGGTATTAGTGTTGCATCTTTCTAATATGTAATAATGAAATTGTTCACTTCTTATTAGTCTCTCGATTAGAGAAGTCGCCTGCTTCAATTTTAAGCTTTTGTAGTTACTTAATAAAATAATTGTTTTTAAAAATAACTTTTCATTAATTGAAAAGATAATTGGCGCTGCGAACAGGATCCGCAGAGACTTTAACTACAGAATAATTCATAGCGAATAATTCGGAAAGTCGTGAGTTTCAACTCTTTGTTGCGGATACGAAAACGTCGAGCATAAAGTGTTACGTGAATATCAATAGTGATCATAGCGTTGCTTGTGCCTGTTGTTACAAGAATCATCTTCAATCGAGAGGATTTCCCCTGCCGAATTTGATAGACAAACTTGGACATCGACCCCGCCTGTTGGAGGAGACCACAAGGATGTTTTTATCAGCTAGCCTGTAAGTCTTTGCATTCCTTTTTAAGTAATTCCATTGTATCCCTTTAATACGTACGTTAAATGTATAGAGATAGAACTCCTATCAATTCTACAAGTTCAGATAGCGATTCTGATTTAGAAACTTTAGGGGCATTGAAACGAAAACTACTTGGTTTAAGTAATACTACATTTACTTCAGTTAAACAAAANTATTCAGAATTCCACTGGGGCCGGGACGCTGGATATCTTTATTTTTAATTTCACTAAGACCAAGGCGTTGGATATCTTTACTATAGGATGATCCAAAAATATCTCTTTTTACTTTTAACACATCTGGGCCTACTGGTTTGGCCTTATTGTTATTAGATAGCACAGAGTTATTAGTCTGTATATGTATATTGTTTTCGGTCGGTGGTTCTTCTACTAGGGTGGAACAAGAATATTTTTTTTACACTTTTTACAAATTGACTCAAAGGCAGTTCATCTTCCGACGAATCTTCTGGAGAATTGGTGATTTTCTGTGAAATAACGGTAGCCTCCGCTATTGGAGGAGCTTCTTGCGGAATAAATTCTCTTTCTGAAGTTTCAGCTGCGGCATAGTCTTCTTCGCCAAAAATATACGGATCAAATGGTTCTATTCCACATCTTCTGAATCCTTGCATTGCGTTTCCAACCGTTGCAGCTTTTACATAGGCCTTGGTAAAAATTCAGCAAATGTTTTTGTCAGTCGCAGCTTCGCCACTATTAATGACAACAAATGAATCGCATTCTTGTGAGAAAAACGTTTTTAAAGGTCCAAAAAACGACACATCTAAAGGCTGCAACCTGTGATTGGTGTGAGGTAGAAATCCTACCATGACGATTCCGTTTTCTCGGCAAAAATTTGTTTCTTCCAGCGAAATGTGGGACGAATGATTATCGACTAGCAGAAGAACTGGCCTTTCAAGTGTAGAGTTAGTATACTTTTGGAAATGTTTTAAATATTTCACGAATATCTCGGTAGACATCCAGTCATTCTGTTGAGCACTACCTGTGGATCCTGGTGGTGCTCCAAACAGTAGTCCATCCTTCATACGAACTCGTTTAAAAATAAAAAAATGTGGAATATAATTTCCCAGTGCATTACAGGCGCACACAATTGTGGTGTTTTTTCCATGCTCTGCAGTAACTATTTTGGCAACACGGCGTGATCCAGTAGGAGACAAAATTTTTGGCAACTTCGTGGGTACAGATGAAAGTCCACTTTCATCTGCATTATAAATGTGGCTTGCATCAAAGTTGTATTTTAGACGAATTTCTTTTAAAATCAAAAAAAAATTCTGAACTGCAACTTTGTTAAAACCCATTAGGCGTCCTATCGATGTAGCTTCAGGAGTTCGGAGACTAATTTTGTATTTTTTCAAAAAAGATTGTATCCAATCCTTGCCTGCCATTTTTAATTTTTTGTTGAATCTATGAGTGATGTTATTCTGCTCTGTTTAGTCAAAAACTAGTCTTCCGAGTTGTATTTTTGTAAGCCTAAATGCTCTTCTGTCGATATCTTTGATGTATTTTGCCAGAGCGTCACTTTGGGTCAAGGTATCTCGAAATCTTCCTCTATGTTCTGGTGAACATTTCCCCTCGCGCCGTTTCCTTGCATATCGGCATCTGAAATTTTGTAACGATCAGCAGCACTATTGCAAGATTGACCTCCATCTATAGCAGTTAAGGCTGAATATAAATCTGCCTAGTAGGGTAAGATAACCGATTCTAGCACAGAGGAGTAGGTAAGTGACGAAACGTCATCGATCGTAAACTGTTAAGTGGTTACTGTTAAACGGTTGCTGTTACTGGTCACATGATGTTATTGGCTCTTGACGATGTCAGTTAGTGTAAGCATTAGGGTAAAGTCACCCATATTGAATCACATTTTATAAAATCTGCCACAACTCGCCAAGAAATTAAAATGGAAGTCGCTAGTTGTACAGAAATATTTACTACACATTCATTCACATAACACTAAAAGCAAATAGTTATCAAAATTATTAAGATGATTATTAACAAAAATATTTGTAGATGCAAATGATTCAATTTGGGAACGGGTTGCTCAATTTGAACCGATAGTATCCAAAATTGAACCTAATAGAAAGCATGTAATAAGTTGGGTCTAACATGTCAGTTTCTGTGAACAGTATGAAAATGAAAATGATACTTTGACATGCTACTTTCAAAATTGACAAAGGGACGTTGTCATCCTCGCTGTCTTCCCCGTCATTTTCTTTGTTAGTTTTAGTGCTCCGTGGCGAAAAATTTCTGGTGAGACGATTTGAAGCTACAAAGTCACTATCTTGGAATACGTATCTGTTAATTGGCCGAACACCTGCCGATTTGAAGCCGTTAATGGCATTTTTAACAGTAGCTGCTCTACTATAAGCTTCGTTTATTAATCCAGCTACTTGGTACTGCGTTACTGCACGTCCAGGGTTGCTTCTAAGCCATGTTTCTGTTGCTTGGGAGTAATAAACTTCCATTGGCTTAAAAAATGACCGATCAAGGGGCTGAAGTCGGTGCGTTGTATGTCCCGGCAATTGTAATAAAACAACACCGTTTTCTTTTGCAAGAAGCAGAGCTTCCAAATTTTTACAGTGTGTGGTATGTCCATCCAATAACAACAGTACTTTTCTTTCCTTGCAAGGATGAACAATATTGATAAAATGCCGCAACCATTTCACAAAAATTTCAATTTCTGATATTTCAACTGGAGTTCCTAGAGGAGCATCGTTACTCAATTCTGCTGTATACCTTTTACGCTTAAAAATTAACAGTGGTGGTATATAGTACCCTGCTGCACTAACGCAGCACACTGCTGTGGTATTTACACCACGCTCACCACTTGAAACGGATCCAACTGCCCTCACACCTTTTAGAGCTATAACCCTCTGACATTTCTTGGCTACGGTTGAAAAGCCTGACTCGTCCATGTTAAATATCCTTGTTGCATCTATTTTGTGTGTGTCACATAATTTTTGCAACAAGTCAAAGAATTCCGTAATATTTTGTTTATTAAAACCTTGAACAGGGTTTCCTTAATTGAACCATGGTGCAATTAAAGCTACTTACTTCGGTTCAATTTGAGCAACTTACTCCAAATTAAAAACATAACCTAATAATAGAGAATATATAAAGAGCATAAATTCTCTATTGATAGCGGGAGATGCCCTACACCTTATACTTGCTTCATGAGTTAATCAGTATTTCCTACCTTTATTGAGGGTCGTGGAATCTTCTTAGGTAAACACACTAAGTATTAGTTACAACCACGTGTCAAACTTTCTTTGGTCGTACAAAGGCACTGCACGTACTGTTTTGCAGGCTACCATCGAACTAATGCTGCCCGTTGATGCTTTTTTCAATATTTACATGAACTAGCTGCAACCTATCGGGCATATGCCAAAAATCAATGCGGTTCAATTTGGGAATCGGTTCAATATGGGTGATTTTACCCTATATAACTTTGTTGGCAATTAACATACTCTTTATGTTTTTGAATAAATGTGGAACATCTGCCAAGATATAAATTCTACGAGAACTACACAAAGGATGCTGAATGAAGTTATTTGATATTGTATATCGCCCACTTGTTATGTTCCATTTTTTCCAAAGGGCCATATTGGAACTACCCATATCTGAAGTGATGCTGGCTATTTTCAGTCCGAGAGCTTCAGATTTAGCAATTATTTCCATTAGAATGTCTTCATACACTGTACCTTTTGTTGCACTTCCTTAAATAACAAAATTAACTTCAATGATAAATTAAAAGTAAATGTAACACGGTACAAACCTGTAAAGTAATATGCAACTGTTTGCCTCCCCTTTGACCTTATACCATTATTACAAGTGCATTAGAAGCAACTCCAGAATGGTTGGGCAATGTGATATTACCAATATATTGCTTCGTGGAAGTATCATATACTGAAGACTGTAATTGCCATTTCATCCAACCCAATAACGCAGTCTTTTTCATGATCCTTCATGTTTTCTACTTTGATTTTTAAAAATTCAAATACTTCGTCNGTAAGGAAGCCAAGAAAAAAAAAAGAAAATAGCGAAAAAGGAAGGGATTAAGTGGGAAACTACAACCAAACAGTGGAAATAAAAAAACAAGAGTAAAGTAAAATATAAATACATTAGTGAATTAAAAATAGAAGATAAAAGTTGTTATTGTAGGTAAGTTTGGTTGTAGCACGGGGTAGTTCAGGTAGCCGGCAAGGTAATGAACGTAACTACGTCACGGGAAAACCTGTAGTTCTAGTGTTCCAAGAATAACTTTCGTGGCTAGTAGGTACAATCCACAACACCCTACACCGTCTTCTTCGTAGCAACTGCTACACAACACCAACGTTGTATTTTCATGTAAGTTTAACAACACCTTCCCTTCGGTACACGTGTATTCGTTAATGTTGTCACACACACTACATCTCAGAATATGTTCCAATGAACAATTATTTTCCATCGTATATTTATGCTGCACATAACCCTTCTTTATACGTCTTTCGCTATTATCGCATCTGTCACCGTTGACTGGCAAAAACTGTCGGTAATTACTCTCAATATTCAAACCAGATCGCCATGACTGTATTCACTCGTCCTCACATACGTCCGCTCCGAAGTCTGTGCGATACAATATAGGTAGCGCACTGACTTCTATACCATTAAATAATCTTAACAAACGGTTCTCGAACCATGATGTTCTACAAACGAATCCCATGCTGCCTGCACCATTACTGATTACAGAATACATTTTTCCTTCCATATTAACAACTCTGCATATCCTCGCTTCCCCCACTCTCATCATCCTCCTCCAATTCTTCTCATCCTACTCATACCCCACTCCTCCAAATCATATAAATTCCCACATCTTCCATTCCTTCAGCAGAAGACTTCTTCTCTTCAAAATATCAGCATGTATTACTACATCATTTTCAAAGGTACAACATTACAAACTACCACGACACCCTTCACCATTTTCCAAAGTGATACTTGGACAAATTCAGATGAAATGGTGACAACATGGACCGTTTCCAGCAAAAAAAGACCCGTTTCGTTCTGTCAGGATATAGAAGACTACCTCCGTGACGTGAAAGCAGATGGGAGCGGTACTATACACTATCTCATGTACGGAATTTTACATATTAAACATCTATATACTATTTAATAAAATAAGTTAGTTAAATTAATGTCACATTTATAATTCATAGTAACTTTTNTTATATGGTGTTTTCTTTAAAGACAAAGAACTGGAAACCATTTTTTCTAAATTGATTGCAGACGTTTTTAAGAGTAATGAAATGAAATTTGTTAAAAGTAATTTGTACACTAAAGACATTATCCAAAGCGAAAAACAGCACGAAATTATTAATGACTACCATCGATTAAATCACAACGGAATAGAAGAGACATACAAACATCTAAAAAGACAATTTTATTGGCCAAAAATGAAAGAACTTATAAACAAAATAATAAACGAATGTGAGACTTGCCTACAAGCAAAATACGAAAGACATCCCCACAAAATTGCTTTTTCAGGACCTTTGTTAGCTAAACGTCCGTTCGAAATTATTCACATCGACATTTTTCAATTTAATTCTAATAAATTTCTTACCATAATCGATTTGTTTACAAAATATGCCCAGGCTTATTATGTACCCGATGTAACTTGTATTACCATAATGAATAAATTGAGACATTACTTTTCACACCACAACCATCCCCGAAAAATTGTTGCAGATTCAGGTAATGAATTCACAAACTATATTTTAAAAGAATATTGCTCGGTTTTTAAAATCGAATTACATATTACTACAGTTGACAATAGTACTTCAAATTTACCC
>NW_020438966.1:78623-101448 GCF_000699045.2 Agrilus planipennis | reverse complement strand
GAAGATTTGAAATAGGGGAAAGTCGGGTAAATTGGCGATGCTAACAAAATATATTTATTTCTTTTAATACTGATAATTGTTTTTATATGTTATCTCAAATTTTTAATACAAAAAAGTAAATATATCTATTTAAAAAGAATTTAATTCTAGTTTTGTGCAAAATTCGTCATCTTACCCAGTAGTAGGCTAAGATGACGAACTTATGTGGGTAAGATGAAGTATTAACATAAATTGCATAACTCCTAAATAATCACTACAGTAGTCATGCCACCACCTTTGGCACTTCGAACACTGGGTCCAGTCTTCTACAGGCGGATCTACAAACCTTTCGTGACAACCTGGCCATATCGTTTCTTCACTTTCTCCTGTAGTGGAGGGGTGACTTTTTTCCTGTTTTTTGTACCTTTTCCCGTCTCTTTCTGAATTCTCAATCTTCTGGCCTCTTCTTTATGCTTCTCAACCTCTAATTTTTCCTGTAGCTGTTTGGGGTACTTGCAATTATACATGCAACCACTTTTTTTCTTCTTTTATTTTCAGGTCTTTCATATTTTGGAAAAGGCCGTATGTTCCATAAGAATATTCCTACATTTTGTGCATTATTATTTTCATTAATGCAACGGTTGGGATATTTTGATTGGATAACATTTTCATTTATTCCACTAGGACCAGGACGTTGAATATCTTTATTCTGAATGCCAGTGGGACCGGGACGCTGAATATCTTTATTCGGAAGTCCACTGGGGCCGGGATCTTTATTTTTAATTTCACTAAGACCAAGGCGTTGGATATTTTTATTATAGCATGATCCAAAAATATCTCTTTTTACTTTTAACACATCTGGGCCTACTGGTTTGGCCTTATTGTTATTAGATAGTACAGAGTTATTAGTCTGTATATGTATATTATTTTCGGTCGGTGGTTCTTCTACTAGGATGGAACAAGAATATTTTTTTACACTTTTTACAAATTGACTCAAAGGCAGTTTATCTTCCGACGAATCTTCTGGAGAATTGGTGATTTTGTGTGAAATAACGGTGGCCTCTGCTTTTGGAGGAGCTTCTTACGGAATAAATTCTCTTTCTGAAGTTTCAGCTGCGGCGTAGTCTTCTTCGCCAAAAATGTACGGATCAAATGGTTCTATTCCACATCTTCTGAATCCTTGCATTGCGTTTCCAACCATTGCAGCTTTTACATAGGCTTTGGTAAAAATTCGGCAAATGTTTTGTCAGTCACAGCTTCGCCACTATTATTGACAACAAATGAATCGTATTCTTGTGAGAAAAACGTTTTTAAAGGTCCAAAAAACGACTAGGGCTACAACCTGTGAGTGGTGTGAGGTGGAAATCCTACCATAACGATTCCGTTTTCTCGACAAAAATTTATTCCTTCCAGCGAAATAAGGGACGAATGATTATCGACTAGCAGAAGAACTGGCCTTTCAAGTGTAGAGTTAGTATACTTTTGGAAATGTTTTAAATATTTCACGAATATCTCGGTAGACATCCAGCCATTCTGTTGAGCACTACCTGTGGATCCTGGANCAACTTCGCCACTATTAATGACAACAAATGAATCGCATTCTTGTGAGAAAAACGTTTTTAAAGGTCCAAAAAACGACACATCTAAAGGCTGCAACCTGTGATTGGTGTGAGGTAGAAATCCTACCATGACGATTCCGTTTTCTCGGCAAAAATTTGTTTCTTCCAGCGAAATGTGGGACGAATGATTATCGACTAGCAGAAGAACTGGCCTTTCAAGTGTAGAGTTAGTATACTTTTGGAAATGTTTTAAATATTTCACTAATATCTCGGTAGACATCCAGCCATTCTGTTGAGCACTACCTGTGGATCCTGGAGGTGCTCCAAACAGCAGTTCATCTTTCATACGAACTCGTTTAAAAATAAAAAAAGGTGGAATATAATTTCCCAGTGCATTACAGGCGCACACAATTGTGGCGTTTTTTTCACGCTCTGCAGTAACTATTTTGGCAACACGGCGTGATCCAGTAGGAGACAAAATTTTTGGCAACTTCGTGGGTACAGATGAAAGTCCGTTTTCATCTGCATTATAAATTTGGCATGCATCAAAGTAGTATTTTAGACGAATTTCTTTTAAAATTAAAACAAATTCTGTACTGCAACTTTGTTAAAACCCATTAGGCGTCTTATCGATGTAGCTTCAGGAGTTCGGAGACTAATTTTGTATTTTTTCAAAAAAGATTGTATCCAATCCTTGCCTGCCATTTTTAATTTTTTGTTGAATCTATGAGTGATGTTATTCTGCTCTGTTTAGTCAAAAACTAGTCTTCCGAGTTGTATTTTTGTAAGCCTAAATGCTCTTCTGTCGATATCTTTGATGTATTTTGCCAGAGCGTCACTTTGGGTCAAGGTATCTCGAAATCTTCCTCTATGTTCTGGTGAACATTTCCCCTCGCGCCGTTTCCTTGCATATCGGCATCTGAAATTTTGTAACGATCAGCAGCACTATTGCAAGATTGACCTCCATCTATAGCAGTTAAGGCTGAATATAAATCTGCCTAGTAGGGTAAGATAACCGATTCTAGCACAGAGGAGTAGGTAAGTGACGAAACGTCATCGATCGTAAACTGTTAAGTGGTTACTGTTAAACGGTTGCTGTTACTGGTCACATGATGTTATTGGCTCTTGACGATGTCAGTTAGTGTAAGCATTAGGGTAAAGTCACCCATATTGAATCACATTTTATAAAATCTGCCACAACTCGCCAAGAAATTAAAATGGAAGTCGCTAGTTGTACAGAAATATTTACTACACATTTATTCACATAACACTAAAAGCAAATGGAGTTATCAAAATTATTAAGATGGTTATTAACAAAAATATTTGTAGATGCAAATGATTCAATTTGGGGAACGGGTTGCTCAATTTGAACCGATAGTATCCAAAATTGAACCTAATAAAAAGCATGTAATAAGTTGTACATGTCAGTTTCTGTGAACAGTATGAAAATGAAAATGATACTTTGACATGCTACTTTCAAAATTGACAAAGGGACGTTGTCATCCTCGCTGTCTTCCCCGTCATTTTCTTTGTTAGTTTTAGTGCTCCGTGGCGAAAAATTTCTGGTGAGACGATTTGAAGCTACAAAGTCACTATCTTGGAATACGTATCTGTTAATTGGCCGAACACCTGCCGATTTGAAGCCGTTAATGGCATTTTTAACAGTAGCTGCTCTACTATAAGCTTCGTTTATTAATCCAGCTACTTGGTACTGCGTTACTGCACGTCCAGGGTTGCTTCTAAGCCATGTTTCTGTTGCTTGGGAGTAATAAACTTCCATAGGCTTAAAAAATGACCGATCAAGGGGCTGAAGTCGGTGCGTTGTAAGCCCCGGCAATTGTAATAAAGCAACACCGTTTTCTCTTGCAAGAAGCAGAGCTTCCAAATTTTTACAGTGTGTGGTATGTCCATCCAATAACAACAGTACTTTTCTTTCCTTGCAAGGATGAACAATGTTGATAAAATTCCGCAACCATTTCACAAAAATTTCAGATGTTATGTAGCCGTATCTGATATTTCAACTGGACTTCCTGGATGAGCATCGTTACTCAATTCTGCTGTATACCTTTTACGCTTAAAGATTAACAGTGGTGGTATATAGCACCCTGCTGCACTAACGCAGCACACTGCTGTGGTATTCACACCACTTGAAACGGATCCAACTGCCCTCACACCTTTTAGATTTATAACCCTTTGACATTTCTTGGCTACAGTTGAAAAGCCTGACTCGTCCATGTTAAATATCCTTGTTGTATCTATTTTGTGTGTGTCACATAATTTTTGCAACAAGTCAAAGAATTCCGTAATATTTTGTTTATTAAAACCTTTAATTAGGTTAAGCGTGGTGGATTCAGGCTGACGTAGTGACAAGTTTTCATTTCTTCTCATGAAATTGTAGTACCATTTCTTGCCTGCTGCCCTCTTTTCTTTATTGAACTGATGAGGAATGCTATTCTTTTCGGCAAGGTCAAACGCTAACCTGCGGACATCTCTAATAGTCAATCCAAACAAACCCCATGAAAATTCCAGTATATGATGACACAATAATTTTTCGATTTCTTTGTTGAATGTAGGATTTCGGCCTAACACCTTGCGAGATCCCTTAGCAGTTTTATTTGTATTTCTAATATGTCGCAGAAGGGTCGCTTTTGAAATACCGTAATCTCGGTTACATTCACTTAAACTTTTTACACCACTCTTATATGCTGTTAAGGCCATTTCCATGTCTTCTGTACCCCACCTTCCATATTTTCCTAGTTAACTTATATACTAACACTACATCTAGAATAACAATAAGTAAGAACAAACATGAAACAAAACATATACAGTGAAAAAAATACAAATACAGGCAAGAAATATATATATACAAAAAAGGTCTGAGCAAGACCAAAAAAACGGTGGTTGGAACACTTACTCAACAACTGGCACTCGGGGGCTAACGGCTAGGCGAAAGCAATGAAAACGGGGGTGGCTGGGGTGATAAGAGAAGGGCGAAAGGTAATGATAAAAACGAATTCGCTTTTATCGTTAACTTCGCGGAAAAAAATAAAAAACTAACTACAGGAAACGACAGGGCATGCATGAGAATATAGTGTTAGAAAGAAGAGCGGTGGTTCTACGATAGAAATGAATAAAAATAGAAAAAAAAGAAAAAAAAGATGGTTGCACGAAGAAAGTAAAGAAGTCAAAAAAATAGAGAAAAAGAAGGGATTAAGTAGGAAACTACAACCAAACAGCGGGAATAAACGAACAAGAGTAAAGTAAAATATAAATACATAAGGGAATTAAAAATAGAAGATAAAAGTTGCTATTGTAGGTAAGTTTGGTTGTAGCACGGGGTAGTTCAGGTAGCTGGTCACGGGAAAACCTGTACTTATCGTGTTCCAAGAATAAATTTCCTAGCTAGTAGGTACAACCCACAACAATATTCACCATTTCTAGTCATAATTCGATAAGCATAAAATTGCATAGCTGATACTTTTTTGTTAGTTTCGAAACCTGTAGTTGGATTTATTTGTTCAATATTGAAGTGATAACCAAATTAGCGGATATTGCAGCGCTTCATAGCTATACGATGTGTTTCAGCAATACGTTGCAATTTATTACTTCGACGTTGGATAATAATATCACGATGACTACATTCGTTATCAACAATGACTACGGCAACTTCGTTCGTTTGAGGTGCATTGAACCTTCGTTCATGTTGACATGGATTAGTTGATTATGATTATGAAGTAGAGGTAGTTATATTTGAATAATATCTCGTTGTAGTCACTGAATATTAGAGCAACGTTGGTCTGTTTCAATTTCTTCCTTACCAACAAAGTATATTTGAAGAAATTTTGGAGTTTCATTAGACATCGGCAGAAGTGAACCTACTCGGTGATAAATTTGGCCTTGAACCTTAAAAACCGGACTGCAATTTCCTTCCTGACATATTAATGTAATGTATATTTTCAGAAACTGATTGGAATCTGGTGTTTTTCCAGTCATACATGCAAGTAATTGTGGTGGTGGTACATCTGAGGCTGGTAAACTGACCAGCGGTTTCGCCTTTAAATTTCCGTGCATGACAATACTCGCATATGGTATCTATTTTTCCTATGACAATATTTGGATGTTCACTATGTGGGAACACTCGGTATAGCAGTAAACAATTCAAATGTGTAATAATTAAAGTTCATCATTTCTACCGACTTAGTAAAATCGCGGTACAGTGCGGCTAACTAGGTCATAGACATTTACACACACATATGTAAACTGCTGAACTAACTATTGCCATTAAACTAATGTAAATAATTTTTGTATAAATAGCTTGTAAAGAATTGAATAAAATTAGTCTAACACCAGGCTCACTATTATTCTGATGCTGATAAAGTGTCAACCCTTGGGATCATCAATGATGCAGATAATGTGTCCAACGGTATTACTAAATCGGTTCTTCTCAGAACCACAACTTTGATAGTCACATCTCTCATCATATACGACTACAGAGAGTGGCTACACTNAATACGATGCCAACATCGTAACATCTTATTTTTCCATACATCTACAATACAGTCATCTTGAAAGCATTGAACAATAATATTGGAAACAAAAATATTTCTTCAATCACATATATATAACTGAATTACCCATCATCATTCCTTCAAGAGAAAATTATTAAATAAAATCATCTTATAATACAATCTTTTATTTTATGTTACTATATTTACAATATTAATTAAATATGTTCAACAATTGTGTTTACAATTCATTTAACTTCTGCTCCACCTCTTCCACTCGCTTTCTACCTTCCACCACCATTCTACAGCTGCTTTCACGACTTTTCTTCAGATCCTCCAACTCTTTCTCTTTCCGCTTTATTTGTTCCAAAACTGAAGCGTCCTTCATGTTATGGTCCTTTATTTCACCTTCCCGTTTTCGCTTCTCCCGTTGAAGTGTCTTCACTGCTTCTCGCACCTGGTCCACCAGCTTTGAATAATCCAACGGACCGCCCGACACTCTTCTGTTGTATGTCCGCTTCTTAGGCATCATACTTATACGGATTTACCGCCCCCTGCCGGCGCCCGCGATGTACTAGCCACAGGTACTGCTATCCTTTCCGTGGCTACTTCTCCTACACATGATTTTCCTCCACCGACTGTTTTCGTCACCAACTCATCGTTGTGGAAGAACTCCTCCAGCATCGCTGACAGCTCCGATTCGTCCAAGCTAATCACTGACGCATCTGCCGCATCACACTGTCCCAATTCAGCCATTTTACTTAATCTTTTCCTCTATACATGTCTCTTAAATATCTTGAAACCACCCCACCCCCTCACAACCCTCACCTTCTTAATTTTCTACCACTCCAAATTTTTTGCATTGTTAAATCTACTTCGCACACGGTCTTCCTCAGTCTTTCTCGAGACACCTCTGTTACATCTAACCGATATGATTCGTTGTCCCGACTGCGATACGTCGGTTACGCGATCTGAACGAGTACAGTACCATCCTAATTCCTCGCTACCGAATAAAAAACCGAAATGTGTTGCATCTGCCACCTATTCCGACCGCTGGTGTGAAAGGTGCAAAATATATGTTCCTCAATCTTCGTACAACGCTTTCGCTAGCAGGATTGCTTCGTTTCGTATTACGTCTGCGAAATACCTTCTATCGTATAACGACTTTTTCACCGATGTTCTCGAAAAATGCTTGCGTGTTATACCTAATCAGATCCACCTCCACGACACGCTTAAAATAAATCTTGAAGTTTTTGGACGTTACGTGCACGAAACCAAGCAGTTGGTTGAAATTAAATCCTTCAACACCAACAACAAAGTTGTGACTAGATCGATCGATCTTCCGAATCTTCTACAAAACTTCTTTGAGATACTTGAAGCAAAAGCGTTAGAGTTTCAAGAACGAGAGTCAGGTAACTCATTTTTTTAGTATACGTTTCATTTCATTTAACGTTTCCCCATTTCTACAGGATGGGTTCTTTTCCTTGAAATCAACTTTAACAAATACAATCCGCTGAGAGCGTTTTCCTACATTCCGTTACCGAAACAAATTTTACTCAAGAAAGCGGTTGTGAATATGCGAAACGACGATCAGGCCTGCTTCGCATGGGCAATTACGTTAGCTCTGTATCCCGCACAAGCGAACCCGCAAAGAACTACTTCCTATCCACATTACTCCCGCACTTTGGACTACGAAGGTATCCAATTTCCTATGAAATTAACTGACATACCGAAATTTGACTCAAAGAACAATTGCTCTGTGAATGTCTACGGGACTGAATCTGTTTTGAAAGATGGAAAGTGGATATGAGAAATCGTTGGCCCCCTTTACTACTCACCCATCAAGCGACGGCTACACTTCAATCTGCTCTTGCTCGATGATGATCTAGGAAATAATCACTGCTGTTGGATAAAGGACATGTCCCGTTTACTTTCTCAACAACTTTTTAAAACTGCGACGGTTGCCTACAATACTTCTCCACTTTACTCCACCAACATCGTCATCAGCAGCATGACTGTAATCATGCCTACACCAGCCTTCCCAACGGTGATTTCAAGATGGATAAGGTGGGTAGGTTTGTCCCCAATCACATTTTAAAATTATCAGAAACGTATCAAGGTACCATTTGTTGTATACTCAAACTTTGAAACCGTATTGCGACCAATTCATACATGTTTTCATGACCCTAACAAGACCGCTACCACATCCACCAACAAACATCAACCTCATTCCTTTGCTTATTTGATGAAGTGCTCCTTTGATGATTCCTTCTCCAAATTCAGATCATATCGAGGCCCCGATTGTGTCAATCAATTCGTTACAACTCTCGATCGAGATGTTTATGATATTTATCATCGATATTTGAAGCTCGTTTCTCCCATGATATCCCTGACAGATGAAGAAATACGTCACTTCTCCGACGCTACCTCTTGCAATATTTGCGAAGAACCCTTTCTGGACAATGACGTCAAGGTGCATGATCATTGTCATTTGACCGGTAAAGTTCGATTAGGAGCTGCTCACTCCAGATGTAATTTAAATTACAAACTACCCAACTTTGTACCTGTTTTTTTCCACAACCTTTCCGGATATGATTGCCACTTGTTTCTAAAGGAAATGACTGTGAACGATGTTAAATTTATCGTAATAGGCTCAAAATAAAGAAAAATACATATCCTTTTCCAAATTATTACGAGTTGATACGGTTCAAACTGAAACAGATGATTCAACACAAAATGTGTTCGTGAAGATTAGATTTCTTGATTCCTTTCGTTTCATGGCTTCCTCCCTCGACAAGCTGTCGGATGAACTTGATGCTCATCAATGTTTGCAAGTGAAGAAATACTTTCCCGATCCTAATCACTTTCAACTTGTGCGACGGAAAGGTGTTTTCCCTTATTCCTACGTTGATAATGTTGCTAAGCTTGATGAAACAATATTTCCGCAGAAAGACGATTTCTTCGATAAATTGACTTCCCTCCCCGTTACCGATGACGATTATAAAAGAGCTAAAACTGTTTGGAATACTTTCTCATGTTCAACTCTGGGAGAATACTCTGATATTTACTTGAAAACAGATGTTCTTTTGCTAGCTGATGTTTTCGAAAATTTTTGACTAATATGTCTCACCACTTACGACTTAGATCCTGTTCAGTATTACACAGCGCCAGCGCTTGCGTGGGATAGTATGTTAAAATTCACTCGCGTTAGTTTACAACTTTTTTCCAGAAGGGGTACGTAAGTCAATGCGTTCAAAGAATGCACTTCGCTAACAACCCTCACATCCCCGATTACAACGCGTCCGCGATTACCTCCTACATTATGTATTTGGATGCTACTAATTTGTATGGACGTAGTATGAGTCAAGCACTTCCTATTTCCCACTTCCGTTGGCTAACCCAAGCCGAAATTGATGAATTGAATGTTCTCTCTTTACATGCTTCTTCTGAATACGGTTACGTACTTGAAGTAGATGTTGAATATCCCCAACACCTCCATGATTTACATGCTGATCTCCCCTTTTTAGTTGAAAACATTATCTCTCCTGGTAATGTGAATGGTAAAGTCAAAAAACTGATACCGAACCTTATGAATAAGACAAAATATATTCTTCATTATCTTACGCTTCAACAAGCCGTTCATAATGGACTACGATTACTTAAAGCTCACAGAGTTATCCAGTTTAAACAGTCCCACTGGCTCAAACCTTTCATCGATTTAAATACCCGACAACGACATTTGTCTGAAAATAAATTTGGGAAATCCTTCTTCAAATTAATAAACATTAGTGTTTTCGGAAAAACAATGGAGAACGTTGATAAACTAGTTGATGTAAAATTAGTCACTCATTGGCAAAATTCTCGACGCTTTCTTGGTGCCGAGACTTTAATAGCTAAACCTAATTTCAAAAATTCTAAAATATTCACTCCCAATTTCGTAGCCATTCAGATGAATAAATTACGTATTATTTACGATAAACCTCTCTACGTTGGTTTTACTATCTTAGATTTATCAAAAGTTGTTATGTATGACTTCTACTACACCTTTCTTAAAAGAATGTATCAACACAACATTTCTTCGATGTACATGGATACCGATTCCTTCATTTTGAAAGTGTTCACTGAAAATTTTTACCGAGACATTACTGAAAATATTACTCACTTCGATACTTCGAATTATCCGCGCGAGAATAATTTCAATATCCCCATTACCTCATCTGTTATCGGTAAATTCAAAGATGAGTTCCCTAATAATCATATTAAAACATTTTATGGAACCGGAGCTAAAGCTTACTGTGTTGATGCGATTAATTAAATTGTTAAAAAAGCTAAAGGTGTTAAGAAAAACGTTATTAAATTACATCTCGAAATTGACGATTACCTTCGCGTTATTAGGGACGATTCCACCATTGTGAAATGTTTGAATGTTTTTGTTTCTGACCTTTATACTATGTTCACTCAAAAACTAAAACTAAAGTAGCTCTTTGCCCTAAAGACGATAAACGTTTCTTGATTCCGAAAACAACTAATACGCTTCCTTGGGGACGTCTCAAAGTTGAACAGCAAAATCGATCAATTAATCCAAAATTTTAATCAACCGCACAGAGATGATTGAACGGTTGGGGAATATTTTATTCAAAAGCTTTTTGAAGCTTCTTCACTTCCAGAATAATCTATTGATAATATTTACGAAAACCTGACATAATAATAAGTGTATAGGCTATATGTGTATATGTAAATAATGCTTCGATATTATATTTTAAACGTTTATCCTTACTATTGTTTGTATACTCTCATGTGCTTAAATAAACGTTACAGTAACGCTTTGTCTTTAACTAACTTTAGAAATTGAATTCTCTCTCTGAACATTGAAACAAAACACTGAATGTTTCTGCTGTTACAATTTATTAAGTTATTAACATTAATAATGAGTAAATTTTCTTATAATCTTCCATATTAGTTGATGGCCATTTGCCTGAGTCAGGACCGCTTTGCCAGCCTGGAGCCTTTTCCGTTCCTTCTCGTAAAATGTTTTCTTTTATCCAACTCACCACTATCTGATGACGACCGTTAATGTTCGGACTTAAAGTATATGGAAACCGGAACAAATTTATTAGCTTAATACACTTTTCCAAATATTTCAGTTGCGCGTAGTATGCTACATCCATTATTAAATCATCTACACACTTTAATAGTGTTCTATACGTTTTCTTTATGTTTACGATGGAGAATCTTTTGTTCTTGACCAGAACCGATCAATTTGTCAACATTTCCTTTAGAAAATATACATCGTTCCGCGTATAATTACTATTTGTTTCATTTAAAAAGTCTTGGACATCATCACCGGTTATCTCCACTTTTTCACCACATGCTTTTAAAAAATCATTAACGAATGTATCACACCGTCGTTCTATTACGAATATGAAATACAAAATATCAAACGATGCCTCTTGCGACATTGTTAACCACTTGAATACCTCCTTTGGTACTTCAACACCCAACTTTGAACATACAACTTTCACTCTATCTAAATCATCGGATAGTATTGCTCTTCGTAAATTGATAACGAGAGTTTGTCTTTCTGCTTGATACAACTCGTAGGATAAGGAATCCATTTTTTATATAAATGCTATTTCTAAATCGTCAGGCTCGCTCTCTTCGTTTCACCTTTTAACTCAAATTCTTGTACCACGTTCACCAACTCTGACGCTACCAAATGATTTCTCTCAAGCAATAAACCGTCTTTGAAAAATTGAACTTCAATTACATAACTCTCTACCATTACTACGTCTTTAACTTTCAGTGCAGTAACTAACGATCACAACTGCCTACATTCACCACGTTTAATGTTATTTATAATCACACTTTGGGGAGGGGGTATAAAAATTCCTAAACGTTTTACCATTTATTAATACAAAAGTCTATGACTATCACAAAGCGTTTCTTTTATGGATCCAGCTATTGTGAGATTGGTCGAGTCCTAACCATTTCACGTAAACCATATCACCTTTACGTCTTAATACTCGTTCCACCAAAAAAACGTCTGGATATGCAGCTTTCTGTAATTCCTTACCATAAAATCCTCCTTTTATGTCTTCCCCTTTATCGTCCTTTAAGTAGTACATGATCGGATCAGACAATTTGATACGGCTTATTGTAAATAGTTCATTGGACCAATTCGGTGTATAACCTTTGTTAAACGATTCATGATATTTACTTATTCGTACCCGGTCTCCCACTTTAAACTGAATTCTTCGTAAATCCACCTTTTTCGGATTATTGTAAACACTTTTCAAAAGTGTTTCTTCATTTCGTCTATTGACTTTGCTTGGTTTCATTCCGATGGTTCTGTGAATGTTATTCTTGTATTCACTTACTATATCTTGTAATATATTCAACCATTTGTAGGATCCTTGTAAACTGAAGCGCTGCCACGTTTTTGATTTTAGCGTTCTATTTACCCGTTCCACAACAAATGCTTTGTTTGTGCTATACGTTGAATAATGGTTAATTTTATATTTCTGCATTACTTTCTTCACTTGTTCGTTATAAAATTCTTTTCCCAGGTCAGTTTGCATATTCTTAGGGATACGTTTATTTCTTTTGAAAATTAACTGTAATGCTCTACCGACATATTCACCTGTTTTCCGTTTTAGTGCTTGAGCCCATACAAATTTTGAGAAAACGTCTATTATTACTAAAATATATCGAAAACCTTTATTTTCTCTCCCATACGGAATCATTTCAACTAAATCGGCTTGATGAAGATCATCCAATCCTTTAACAACTACTTTACGGCGTGAGAAATTAATCCTTGCAGGTTTATGCATTTCTTTCACAACATCCTATTTCACGTTAGACATTGCTTTCTATTGATGACAACTACACAGACGATGCCTCTGTTGGTTTAGAACTGCTCGATTTTGCACTTCCAGCTGCTGTTTGTTCTAAACAATCCAATCTTACTTTAAAATCTTTTTGCTTCTTTTTTTAATGACTCCACCATTTTCACTAACTCCTTTTTCAGGTCTTCTTTCTTTTTATTGCTTACTTCAATTTCTTTCTCTGCAAATTCCATAACTTTTTTGTACTCATCTTTAATCAATGTCTTTATTAATTCGACACACATCTATATCTCTTTTAATGTCTGTCACAATGTCGCTCTTTAGTTTCTTCGACAATTCTTCGTCACCTTTTCTAGCAAATGTTTCTACATTTTTACACTCCAATGTAATTTTTGCTGAAAGGGTGTCCATGATTATGACGCCATTCTTTTCTATCACATCATTAACCATTTTTGTTAATTGCTTATCCCTATCATTATTATAATTTTCAATTTCTCTTCCCATACTTTTAATCTATATATCCATTTAATCATTAAATATTTTCATCATCTTTTGATCACTTTTGGAAACAATTGTTTATAATTCTTCTCGTAAATCCTTCATCTTTCTATCTCCTTCACTGACAGCGCTATCCTTAACTTTTTCACATTCGATTCTGATATGTTCTTTTGTTAACCTATCCTTTTCGTCTACATATTTTTTTGTAGCTGCATGAAAGCCAGCTGGAGGCTCATTCAAGTGTATAATCCGTTTGTTAGCTACTTCAACAAAATACAATACTTTATCGAATACCTTTCTAATATTCACCACATCATCTTGAGGTAAAACAAGTTTCAGCTTCTTCTCCAAAAATCGTACATTAACAGCATCATGCTCCTGCTGAGGGTCCCCGATTCTTATTAAGCGGTTATGATTAAAATCGTGAACATTGCTAAATGCTCGCGAATGTGATCGTTTTTTTTCTAACGCACGTCCGAACTTATCGATCACAATTGTCTAACTAACCATCCCAACAATTCGTTTATTCGATTATATTAGACTCCCGCAACTCTTCTAAAATTGACTGCATTTCGTTTTCATAATTTGTGTTTCCTGCTTGTTAAGAAGCAACCAATAACTTTAAACGATCACACAATTCATCAACATCATCAAAATATTTGTATTCTATCGGTTGTTAATAACTAGAAATCCAAATTTTTCTTTCCAACATTCTCCACATATACTTTTAAATTGGTCAAAAGTCATATCTGCAGTAACATGGTCGGAAAAAACGTGTTTCAGATTTAATTCGTCTTGTTTAAACAGTATTATTAAATTAGCATTATCTCTGATTAAATGTTTAGGTATCTGAGCATATGTTTGATTTAAATAAAAAGTATCGATTGAGTTATGCCTTCCCATACTAAAATATTCTCTTATCTTACTCTGATTGTCATTCGCAACATCATCAAAGATGAATACAGAATTAGGTTTCGCCTGTGAAGGACCTATTACTTCATCAGAATTTCTAAAGGGAAAATAACCAATTCCAGCAATTGGTTGTAATAATTCATTTAAATATTTATATTTTGGTTGATATAGCGACTTTGAATAAACATAAACGTTTTCAAACCGTAAACCGTTTGGTTGCTCCAAAAGTCCTATAATCACATTTGTTTTTCCACAGTTTGAAGGTCCAGCGACGATGCATCTTATTGTTGATGGTAATAAAGGCCCATGACGATTTATTTTCGCAGCAATGTTGAAGTCGCGATTGGTTATCGGTAGAGCAGATGGATGTTGTACTATCCGCATGTTTCTTCATTATTAAACGATTTTGCTGTGTTAACGGATATATAAATTTAGAGTTAACGTTGCTTATATAGTCAGTTGGTTCGCAATAGTGAAAGCACTCACACCAAACCTAATACATGAAACGCGGCGTTCTGAATAGTATTATAGATAAGTTACCCATTGAAATACACCTCCCAGGTTATAATTTTTGTGGTCCAGGGACACGATTAAACAAACGATTAGCGAGAGGTGATATCGGTATAAATCCTCTCGACGAATATTGTAAATTGCACGATATTGTATACGCAATTTCACCAGACATTTCACAACGTCGAATAGCGGACAAGGTTTTAGCGCATCAATCTTTACGAAGACTAAAGTCATCAGACGCATCTATAGGTGAACGCTTTGCAGCTCTCGCAATTGCTTCGGCTATGAAGACTAAGGAGAAACTTGGAATGGGGCACAAACGACGACGACTACGTCGTAGTAAAAAAGGTGGTTCGATTCCGTTGACTAGAATGAATAAGAGAAAACGAATAAAAAAAGGAGGAGTTCTACCGTTTCGCAAATTAGTAACAACTGCGAAACTTGTTCTTAAGAAAAATAAACCCTTACAGTTATTAGAGGCTGCTAAAATTGCACTGAATCAAATTCGAAAACTTGGAAAACGATCTAAATTTCCTAGAATCATCCCCATTCCAAAGACAGGTGGTTTTTTACCGTTAATTCCGATTTTTGCGGGACTATCGGCACTTGGAGCTCTTTCTGGTGGTGCTGCTGAAATTGCTAAAGCTGTACAAGATGCTAAATCAGCGCAGCAACAACTAGAAGAAGCTAAACGTCATAACACTTCAATGGAAGCCATTGCTCTTGGGAAAAATATTCCGATACAACCTTCCCGTAAAGGTTTCGGTTTATACCTTAAACCGTTTCAACAAACGAAAACACAAATTTTGTCCTGAAATTGCCTAATCATCCTCTAACAGATTCAGATTTACATAATTACATTCGCTATTTACAAATTCCACATGTGGAATTGTTAATTTAGACACCGGAACTGGTACACATTGGACAGCGTATGTAAAACGAAACAGCAAAGCTATTTACTTTGACAGTTTTGGTAATCTCCGTCCACCTAAAGAATTGGTTCAATATTTACAATCTGCTGGACCTTGCGATATCACTTATAACTACAATCGTGTTCAGAACCACCACCGATTTTAACTGTGGTCATTTAGTTCTCCAATTTCTGCAGAAGATTACGTAAATCCTTTTTTAATACAAACCATCAAAATTACTTCTGTGTATTAAACAGAACGTTAAACCGAAAACATGTCTTACACATTCGCCTTGACTGCTACAAAGTCGGAGCTACAAATGATAATAAGTCGACCGATTGTTTTAAGCGATAATGATGAATATCAAATAGCATTATTGAATTTTGAAGCCTACAACAGCATTCCCAATATTGATGAAAATAACAACAAATTTTATTTTGAAAATTCTAAGAAACCAGTCGTAGTTCTTCCGGAAGGATCATATGAAATTGATGATATTAATAATTTTCTTCAGACGAAATTGGGAGATACTAATGATAGCATTCACTTGTCTGGAGACAATGCTACATTAAAAAGTCGTATAAAGAGTACCAAAAATGTTGATTTTACTCCAACAGATTCTCCGGCGAAGATATTGGGTTTTGAAAATAAACTTCTATCATCGCTGCAAGAGGAGTCGGATCATGTAGCTGGCATTTTCAAGGTAAACGCAATTTCAGTTAGATGTAACCTTGTATCTAACTCCTACATACATACTAATGATGCTACTAAAGGACAAGATGGACATATATTACATCAATTCGTTCCCAATTTACCTCCCGGATTTAAAATTGTAGAGAATCCCACAAGTCCTATATATTTATCTATCAACACTCGTGTCATCGATTACATTTCCCTTAAAATAGTTGATCAAGACGGTAATCTTGTTAATTTCCGTGGAGAGCGTGTTACAGTAAGACTTCGCTTACGAAAACTATAACATGGTTGCGCGATACAACTGTGTCCAACGTTATTCGAACAAAAATACTACTATGAAACGATCACCACACTCTGAGACGTTTATTTCGCTTACACCCGTTCAGCGATTAACACCGTCTAATAAAGAGTTCCTTAAATCTTTGGGGTTGCGATTGAAAAAGGTGAAAAGTTAAAATGGTTGCAGAAATACTAAATGTCACCGAGAAAGCAGTCTTCGACAACTGTACCAACTAATACTTCTTTTATAAATAATGGAATTCTATACCTACTTGATGAAATTCGATATGAATTGGGAGGAAAAGTTATTGATCGAGTCCATAATCCTGGTATGACTACAACAATGAAAGGTTATGCGTCTTACATTGAAAATGAAAGTAAACGTCTTATTAATAATGGTTGCCTCCTGCTTTAGGTGCTGTACAAGGAGTTGCCCTTCATACCAGAAATCTGATTGATACAAACGGTTCCTTCAACGTTTGTATTCCTCTTCGTATGGTTTTAGGGTTTGGAGAAGACTTTCGAAAAATAATACTCAACATACGACAAGAATTAGTTCTAGTTCGCAGCAGTACTGACAATAATGCCCTCTTTTGCTCAGCAACACCGGCTGAAGAGGTTGATGTCCATTTGGATCAGATATGTTGGAAAATTCCTCATGTATCTGTTGCTGACGCTGAACGTTTGAAATTATTACGTTAAGTTGATCGCAATTTAAATATGGAACCTTCTTTTCGTAGTTGGGAACTACATGAATATCCCTTACTTAACCAATGACATTCTCACAACTGGGCTGTGAAAATTACATCACAGTTGGAAAAACCTCGCTTCATTATTTTCAGTTTTCAAACCGATATAATTGCTTCTCTTGTAATAGTAGATTGCTCTTATCAAAATGAAATTGTGAAATCTGGAAGTATCGATATTCATTTAGAAATTCAAACTAAACGCAATATACCAGATAAAACAGCAGCTTACTGTTTAATCATAATGATCATGTGATACGTTACAATCCCTCTACAAACTTGGTTCAAGAAGTATAAAACCCAATGACTACATCCATACTTCACTTTCTTTACCAGTACTGAACAGTGAGCACGATGACTTTCATACTAGATGTACAAGTTTTTCAATGTTGTGAGAATCGATTTGTTTTCAAGGAAGTAGCTATTGTTGCGCTAAAGGAAGAACCAATTTATCATTTCACATTTCGACCACCATTTCCGTGGGACGCCCTCCCAGTTCGTTACAGAAGTCAAAATCGTTGGTTAACCAGAAATTTTCATGGGTTATATTGGGATGACGGTGATGTTCCATACTCTACGATTTATGATAGTATTCATCCTATATTGATGGAGTCAACAATTGTATATGTTAAGGGATTACAAAAGAAAATGTGGTTATTGGAATACTTTCCTAATGTTAACTTTGTTAACATTGAAGACATCGAATGTCCATCTCTCTTAAGTCTATCAGCTGATTTTAAAGTAAACGTGTGTTCTTATCATTTATTTAAAACAGCTATAGAACCAACTTGTGCTTACAAAAATGTTCTTTTATTAAAATATTGGTTGTCTTTACACTCATAAAATCATTTAAACAAATAAAACACATTAAAATAAAATATAGATTTTTTATTCTCTTACATAACGCTATATATTTTACATTTGTATTTCTATATCAACTGCTTTTCCGACAAATCCTTTGAGTCGAATTGATGGATGACCCACTTTTTTATCTATTTTATCGTTTATATCCTCGATTTCTGCATCCGTAAAAGCTTCTGCATGTCTGCAGGAAAGAAATATAACAAAGCTGTACAAATCAGCTAACAGACGAGGACCCCATTTTGTGTGAACCTTTTTGAAGCGTTGTACGGGATACGTTTGATTCACTTCCAATGATGTTAGAGAACGTATTTCTTTCTCTTCATAACCCACCCGCACACTATTAAACTTTTCGATAAAGCTTTCCATGTTTACTAACTTACACACTCAACTCTTCTAAACTTCTACTGCTGCTTCACTCACTCGCGTAATTTATGTACCTAAAACCCCTTCCACTAAAACAGGTATTTCTGGAGGTGCAGTGCAATAAGAACACGTTCTTCGTATTCATCATCTCAGTTGTAGTGGAAAAACCAATCATGATCAGTGTATCGTCGTTACTGATTTTAAAATATTTATATAATAACACCCTCTACATTTCACGACCTGATAATACAATTGGTGATCAAGCCTATGTTCGTAAAAATTTTAATAAAGATATTGATGTGCCTTGTGCATGGATGAAAAATTGGGGATCTGTTATTTTAAAAAATGTGTATGGTACACATATTATACCATTGAAACGTGGAAAACCTGCACTTATGTAAAACTTGCATTCATTGAAAAAGATGGACAATCTCGAAAATACGTTGAAAGCCGATGGATTCACCTTCATGAGGCTGAAAACAAGGAGGGCTCTGAATCAATGGGTTACATCACCGACTCTTTCCTATTTCTACAAGTTGTAAGCACTATTAATGTAATTTTATTATTCAATATTTTGATTGTAGCACTTATATACTTTATTTATATCAAAATAAAGAATCGTTAACCTTAACAACATTTCATTTAATTATCGACATAACATTTAACTGTCTAACTCAACCACATTCTCCCTCCTAACGTATTCCTATTTCTTTCCCTCTCTCCACCAATAACTTCTTTTTAAAATCCGCATTCTTTGTAGTATAAATACAACCAATATATGTATTAATGCTTTCACTCACTGACATCGTCAAGAGCCAATAACATCATGTGACCAGTAACAGCAACCGTTTAACAGTAACCATTTAACAGTTACACGTTTACGTTTCCTCACTTACCTACTCCTCTGTGCTAGAATCGGTTATCTTACCCTACTCTGCCTTGCTCCAAGATCGTCTATTAGTTTTTTTGGTATATTTTTCTGGCTGTTCGGCAGTATTTTACCTTTTTTATGCATATTATTATTAATTCCTTAATGTAGTAATAAGTAAAATTTAACCAATATTTATTTTCAAATATTCCGATTTTTTCCTCTTTCATTTTTGAAGCAGAAGAAATACGTTTTTTAAGCTAAACAAAACTATATACAAAAATGAATTTGGCGGTAACAAATGGTCGGTCGGTTGGTTGGTACTGTCTCGGCGAGACAGCTTGGTCAATCTGCTAAAACGTACTTACTTACACTGGTAAAAACTGGTACTCCGACTTTCTCCTTTGGCGACAAAAATTTCTAAAGGGGTGATATTCTTAAAATCTTTGCCGTTAAAATACATACACATTCAAAGCTGAGGGTTTAGATTGTCTTGGGATAACATTTGCCTTAGGAAAGTCCTCGACAGTGATGAGATCGCTTTTGCACCAGGTCCTAGCAGTTTTGCAACATGTATGTTCTTCCACTTAAAGTCATTATTTTCCACCCTATATCTCACTAGAGGTATGTTTGCAAGGAAATATGCAGTTCTATTCTTTATAGTATATTTGAAATCAAAGTGGTTTAACATTTGCGTGTCTTCGCACTTTATATCTACACTAAAGGGCTTTAAAGATCTTGAAGCGACTTCGTAGATAATCTCTTGTCCTGTGGACAAACAAACTAGGTTCTTTGAGCTGTTTAATCCAAATGATACGGTCCTAGTTGTTAGATATTCCGTGTTGTCAGTGATTGTTATTAGGGAGCCATAATATTCAGTTTTCTGCTCCACGAGGAAATCCTTATAAAAGTTCCTTTTACTTACTTCTAATATGTTAAACAGTTCACTGTAGTTTAAGGCGATATGTTTTAAGCTCTTGGAGGTGTGTCCAGTTAGTGATGATGCTTACTATTGTTCCGCGGAAATGAGTGAAATGTCCTTTCATTCCCTTATACTTGAAGTTTGTCCTTAAGCTGAAAGATGGAACTCTGTACCCCAAGCCCCTATGTTCTGCAGCTCCACTGGCATTAAAAAAATAATGTTGATAATAATGTAAAGATGCGGGTAAGATACCGAATGGGCGGGTAAGAGGAAGATTCCGTCATCTTACCCACGACATCTTTCCCGCTTAAGGTTATGTGTAACTTCCCTGCATTATTTTAACAATTAACGAAACACTAACAAAAATTATACTCGCATTCGATAAACAATTACTATTACTAGTCCTTGAACACAATTTTGCAATAACATACCTGGAAAAACTCCTGGAAAAACTCATGTCGCACGAGCACAATATTACAACACGTAGTCGAAAAACAAATAATCATAATAATATCATATTGAGTATCTGTAGAATGCCGATTTAGGCTAGAAACTTAATTTGCTACCCTTGGTGAGATGTCACCACCATAACATGAAACTGTTATATCAACTAGAATGGAAGATCTTCGTCAAGGTCTACTTGGGAAAATATAGAAAGTGACTCTAATTCTTCTTCGGTTATGGGGTTATCTTGTGTCTGAGTCTCGTTATTGTTTAATTCAATGCGTAATAAAGAGTCTGCAACTGAATTTTCCTTACCCTTTTTATACACTACTTGATAATGAAATTCATCTAACTTAAGTCGCCATTTTACTAACCTAGAATTAGGGTCCTTAAGTGAAAGCAACCATACTAACGGTTTGTGATCAGTTTCAATTGTGAAATGACTTCCAAATAGATAGGGGCCTAAATTGTTTAGTTGTTTCAATTATTGCTAAAAGTTCACGTTCTATTATTGACTATTTTTTTTGGGCTAAATTTAGAGTGCGTTAGTTAATCATTCTTTACATTTATAGAATGCTTCTTGATAATCTTTGTCTTAATAGTTAATTTTGGTACCTTTTTTCAAACATCGAGTGAAGGGTTGAACGATTTTCGCAAAATATTGAATAAAACGTCTATAAGAGCCAGCTAAACCAAGGAATGCCCTAATTTCTTTTACGTTTTTTGGTAAAGGGTAGTTTTGTACTGCTTTAATCTTTTCGGAATTTGGTTTTACTCCTTCGGTGGTGATAACGTGCCCTAGAAAAGCTACCTCTTTGCGTAAAAACTCTGATTTATCAAGTTGAACTTTTAAATTAAACTCCCTAAATCTGTCAAAAATTTTTCGGATATGAATCCAATGATTGTGAAGAGATTTTGAAAATATAACTACATAATCCATGTAAACAGAATTTATGTGCATTTTTCAGGCCAAATGGTATAGGAGTATACTCATAATGACCATTGTTAACTGAAAAGCAGTTTTCTCTATACTTTCCGGTGACATCTCCATCTGGTGGAATCCCTGAGCTAGATCGAGAGTTGTAAAATACATGCATTTCCCTAAATTGTCAAGGATTTCTTCAATCCTAGGGAGAGAGTATTCATGTTCTATGGTCTTGTAAGTCAACTTACGATAGTCAATGACTAATCGCCACTTTTTCTTACCTGATGAATCTAACCTTTTTGGAACGATCCAAACTGGACTGCTAAAGGGCGAAAACGAAGGTCTGATAATTTTATTACTTAAAAGTTTTTGAATTTGATTTTGTATTTCTTGCTTTAAATAGTAGGGGTAGCGGTACGATTTACAATAAATTGGATTGTCATCTACGGTTCTAATTCTGTGTTTGATTGCGTTGGTAAAAGATAAATCTGAATTTTTATTGAAGAAAACATCTTTTTATTTATTACAAATAGCTGTTATTTGAGTTTTTTCTTCAGTATTTAAATGATCTGTCCTAATTACTTTTTTAATATCTAAATCTATTGGTGATGAAACTTGCGGTTTTTGAATTTCTACGTCTACAAGGGGTTTAACATTTATAGGGTGATGAAAATTAATTTCAATATCTCGGTCGTCTGGTAAAGGTATTTTACAAAATCCATTATGTGAATTAGCGATCGATTCAGGAATACAAAAGTTATTGATTTTAGTTTCTGGAATTAAAACGGGGCCTTTAGAAATATTAACAGGAATATAGAAGTAGTTTTTAGCTGTTTGTTTGAAAGGTTTAAAATTTTGTGGATTTAATTCCGTAAAAAATGGAATCCTATAACTACCTATTTCTAAAATGTTGTTCTGGTAATCTATTTTTGCTCCCAATTTCTGAAAATCATGACTACCTAATAGGGCGTCGAAGTTGTCGTTCCAGGAGACTAC
>NW_020438966.1:75359-78399 GCF_000699045.2 Agrilus planipennis | reverse complement strand
TTACTTTGTAAACATGTTTCACATTTGTTAATGATATGATTTATTTTTGTTTTCATATCTGGCCAGTAAAATTTTGTTTTTAGATGATTGTATGTTTCAGTGATGCTATTATGATTTTTATTGTGATATTGTTCTACTACTTCATTTTGTTTATCTGACTGTAAAATGTCTTTTGCTAAAATGTTACATTTTACCATTCTTAATTTTTCGTTAAACAATTTACAACATTTTATATTATTGTCACAAAAATGTATAGCGTATAAATTACTGGGGTTAAGAATTTGTTTTAACATTTTTTGAAGGTTTTCTAATTCCTGTCCTATTCTAAGCGTAATTATATAATTATGTTTAGAAAAAGGCCTATAGTAATCTATATTATATTTGTCTCCTAATCTTACAATTAAGCGATTTGTAAACTGATTTATAGGCTGTTCTGAAATAGGAATTGTAAAAATTGGATTTTCTATAGCAGTATGAACTGTGTTGTTATCACTGTCAGTATCTAGAGGATTTTCATTAAGGATTTCATCGGCGTCACATAATGGAAGATCTTCGTCAAGATCTACTTGGGGAAATATAGAAAGTAAATCTAACTCTTCGTCAGTTATGAGGTTATCTTGTGTCTCAGTCTCGTTATTATTTACCTCAATGCGTGATAAAGCGTCTGCAACTGAATTTTCCTTACCCTTTTTATACATTACTTCATAATCAAATTCTTCTAATTTAAGTCGCCATTTCACTAACCTAGAATTAGGGTCCTTAAGTGAAAACAACCATACTAACGGTTTGTGATCAGTTTCAATTGTGAAATGTCTACCAAATAGATAAGGTCTCAATTGTTTAGTTGTTTCAACTATTGCTAGAAGTTCACGTTCTATTGTTGAATAGTTTTTTTCGGCTGAATTTAGAGTGCGTGAATAGTAAGCTATGGGTCTATTATTTTGGGATAAAACTCCACCTATTGCTATATTACTAGCGTCAGTCGTGACATGAAAGGGTTTTTTAAAATCAGGATATGCTAAAATGGGTGCGTTAGTTAATAATTCTTTACATTTATAGAATGCTTCTTCATAATCTTTATCTTGATAGTTAATTTTGGTACCTTTTTTCAAACATCGAGTGAAGGGTTGAACGATTTTCGCAAAATTTTGAATAAAACGTCTATAAAAGCCAGCTAAACCAAGGAATGCCCTAATTTCTTTTACGTTTTTTGGTAAAGGGTAGTTTTGTACTGCTTTAATCTTTTCGGAATTTGGTTTTACTCCTTCGGTGGTGATAACGTGCCCTAGAAAAGCTACCTCTTTGCGTAAAAACTCTGATTTATCAAGTTGAACTTTTAAATTAAACTCCCTAAATCTGTCAAAAAATTTTCGGATATGAATCCAATGATTGTGAAGAGATTTTGAAAATATAACTACATAATCCATGTAAACAGAATTTATGTGCATTTTTCAGGCCAAATGGTATAGGAGTATACTCATAATGACCATTGTTAACTGAAAAGCAGTTTTCTCTATACTTTCCGGTGACATCTCCATCTGGTGGAATCCCTGAGCTAGATCGAGAGTTGTAAAATACATGCATTTCCCTAAATTGTCAAGGATTTCTTCAATCCTAGGGAGAGAGTATTCATGTTCTATGGTCTTGTAAGTCAACTTACGATAGTCAATGACTAATCGCCACTTTTTCTTACCTGAAGAATCTAACCTTTTTGGAACGATCCAAACTGGACTGCTAAAGGGCGAAAACGAAGGTCTGATAATTTTATTACTTAAAAGTTTTTGAATTTGATTTTGTATTTCTTGCTTTAAATAGTAGGGGTAGCGGTACGATTTACAATAAATTGGATTGTCATCTACGGTTCTAATTCTGTGTTTGATTGCGTTGGTAAAAGATAAATCTGAATTTTTATTGAAGAAAACATCTTTTTATTTATTACAAATAGCTGTTATTTGAGTTTTTTCTTCAGTATTTAAATGATCTGTCCTAATTACTTTTTTAATATCTAAATCTATTGGTGATGAAACTTGCGGTTTTTGAATTTCTACGTCTACAAGGGGTTTAACATTTATAGGGTGATGAAAATTAATTTCAATATCTCGGTCGTCTGGTAAAGGTATTTTACAAAATCCATTAGGTGAGTCAGTGATAGATTCAGGTATACAAAAGTTATTGATTCTAGTTTCTGGAATTAAAACGGGGCCTTCAGAAATATTAACAGGAACATAAAAGTAATACCTATTTCTAAAATGTTGTTCTGGTAATCTATTTTTGCTCCTAATTTCTGAAAATCATGACTACCTAATAGGGTGTCGAATTTATCGTGCCAGGAGACTACATGAAATTTTATTTTTTCTTTGATGCCAAATTTGTCTAACAAAGGGTAAATAACATTTCTATCATCGTATATAATGTTGTTGAGAGATGTAACTGAAAAAGATTTTTGAAAAATAAAATTTTTAAAATATATGCTGGGCCGGGATTTATAATACTATTTGATGCGCCTGAATCTATTAAAATTTTTAATCCAAATCTAGTTAAGGAAATAAAATTTGACTTTCCTGTGATCGAATTTATGTCGATGGTAATTGTTTCGAAGCATCTATTTGAAAATTTTCGAATTCAACCTGACCTAAATTTGATTGTTGTTCTGTTTCATGATTATCCTCTTCAGGGTGTTCTAAGTTTTCTGAGTAGCCTTCATGAGTGGATTCTTCAGAGGGATAAGATTGGTAGTAGTGTGAGGTATCTAATTCTTCTAAGTTGTGGAGTTCTTTAGAAATGAAAGTTGGTCGAGATTGTGATTGGAAGAAGTTTTGTTGGGGTTTGGGAAATGTGTTTCTGGTGGAAATAGACATTGGTGTGGGTTTATATTCGGACGATTTTTTTCCGAATACCTGGCTACTTGATGGGAAGTGCGGTTTTGAAGGAAGGGGTTGAATGTTTATGGGTCCTCTAGGAAAAGAGTTAGATGTTTGTGGTTGGTTATTTGGAAATATTGGACGGTTAAATTGAGGGTAAAAATTGGGTCTAATATTAG
>NW_020438966.1:71028-73832 GCF_000699045.2 Agrilus planipennis | reverse complement strand
GCTATCTTCGATTTAAGTTCCAGAAGTCTTCAAGACTTTCTTGATGTTTTAAATTCACGTTTCCCTTCGGTTAAATTTACAGTAGAAATGGAAAAAGATGGCAAATTACCATTTTTAGATACGTTGGTTATAAGAAATGGGAATTCTTTAGAATTCGACATCTACAGAAAACCCACTAATACCTCTAGATATATACCCAACGACTCTAATCATTGTGTTCAACATAAAATGGCTAGTTTTAACTTCCTTGTACACAGATTACTTAGCTTCCCTCTTAGTAAAAATAGATATAATAAGGAACTCTGTACAATTAAGAAAATTGCAAAAGACAATGGTTACAATTGTAACATTATTGATAAATTAATTAATAAGATAAAATTTAGGAATTTTATTTCAAGATCTACGACTTTTCAAACAGATGCTAATAAAACCAAGTTTATTACTATGCCATACGAGCCAAGATTTACTCGCGGACTCGAGGGTATTTTTCGAAAACTTGGTTTACGGATTGCTTACAGTTCAAATGGCAACTCCATTCAAACTCTCCTTGGTAACCCTAAGGATAAAATTCCATTCTTAGAAAAGTCGGGGATATATGAAATTAGTTGTAATGACTGTAGTAAAAAATATATTGGACAAACTAGACGTTCAATCAAAACCAGATTTAAAGAACATCTAGCTCATGCTAGGTTTGGTAGAGAAGAAAAATCTAGTGTTGCCCAACATATTCTTACTGATGGACATAATATTAATATTAATAACCTTAAGTTAGTTAAAGAAGTTAGGAATAATCTTTTACTAAACAGTTTTGAATGTTTATACATTTATAAAAATAAACAAATTGTTCTTAACAATGACAACGCTCCTATCCCTGGATCTCCGCTATTGATAGTAGTGTGAGGGATCTAATTCTTCTAAGTTGTGGAGTTCTTCGGAAATGAAAGTTGGTCGAGATTGTGATTGGAAGAAATTTTGTTGGGGTTTGGGAAATGTGTTTCTGGTGAAAATAGACATTGGTGTGGGTTTTTATTCGGACGATTGTTTTCCGAATACCTGGATACTTGTTGGGAAGTGCGGTTTTAAAGGAAGGGGTTGAATGTTTATGGGTGCTCTAGGAAAATAGTTAGATGTTTGTGGTTGGTTATTTGGAAATATTGGACGGTTAAATTGAGGGTAAAAATTGGGTCTAATATTAGAATTTTGTATGGGTTTGGGAAGTGATATGTTTCTTGGGATTGGGTAATTGTTTTGAACGGCTTCTCATAAAGTTCATAAAGTTAATCTGAGACTTATCGTTATCATATTTCCTACATTTTGTACAATGCCTGTTCTTAAGATACCACATTAATATTTAAAACATAACTACAATACGGTTCTAAAATACCTACTTTAAAAGTAGCTAAAGCCTGACTTGTATACATGTTTTCTTTACTAATAAGTATATCTCTATTGACTGTCCTAATACCCTGTTCATCTCGATGATTATCATACTATCGTCCAAAACAGTGCAACTTTGAAAATTTGTTGAGATATATAAGAATTGGCTCCATATCTTCCAGACCATTGTGTTACTAATTTTATATCTTTATATTTTCGTTCATTTTCTATTGTTTTACCAAAAACTGCATTGCTCATTAGCTTGTAAAGGTTTTTTTCAAATTCATTTTTGCTAGCCTTTCTTAAGTTCGTATTCAGGTCAACATATTTTTTTAACCAACAAGATTGTTTAAATTTTAATATTCTATGTATTTTTTGAATTTTGATTCCTAAATTTAAAGCTTGTTTTAAATTTTTATAGTGAATGATATATTTTTTTTTATCAAAAAGGGTTGTTAATAGTTTAGGTGTTTTTGATGTAGATGTTGGAGGAACTAAATGTTCTGGAAGTAATGGTAAATCCTTATGTGTTTTATGAAGTGTGCTTGGATAATGTGCATCAATTTCGAATATGTACCCATATTTTCCATTATCTGAAATTTTATCAATATCGACGGAGTAAATGTCATTTACCCATTCAAATTCACCTTCAGGAAGCGGAAGACTCATTGCGTAACCATGTAAATTATTTACGTCATAATCCATAAGATATAATACTGGTTCATTTGGGTTATATTCACCGACCATGTATTAATTATTTGCTTTCGCGTAGCGGTTACTACATTGTGATATTCCACCCCTAATACCTCGTTCAATAAACATTATCATATCAATGTCAGTTAACAATTCTAGTTCAATTTTGGTAGTTTTTAGCATACTATCAAAAGCAAGTCCAGGTGCAGTGTAATAATGCAAACTATTTAATTTATACGTCATCCAACAAGTCGATCTATATAAGTTTTCAAAAATGTCTGCAAGTAGTAGGACATCTGATTTTAAATATAATTTAGCATATTCTTGTAAATTTCTTATTTCAAAGGTTTGCCAAACATCGCACGCGTGCTTGTATTCATTTTCAGTTATATAACAATTGGAAATTCTACTGTAAAAATGTTCTTTTGATGGTAATTTTGTATCTTTCAATTTTTCCCAACAGTCAAGATAATCATATGGAAAAATACCTTTACGTTGAAGTAAATCAAATTCTTTTTCGTTTTGACAATGTTTTCTAGTAATTTTCTTTTGTTCTTTACCTAAATAAGACGATAATTTATCTAAACTACTAGCCATAAAGCGTAATGAATCTAAAAACCTAAAATTTATATTAGTATTTTTAACATACTTTGAAAATGAAATATACTTCTCTTTATTCACTGGTAATAAGGAAATATGACCTTCTATTTCAGTACATAAAGTCTTTAATATAA
>NW_020438966.1:68186-70699 GCF_000699045.2 Agrilus planipennis | reverse complement strand
TGGCCCCCCACTTTGTTTTTTAAGTTTTATTTAAAAAATATAGGAGTGACAAACCTCAAAGATACATTATAGGACTTCTTATTTATTTGTCTATACATGTCTGACTATGGAATAAATGAAACGCGTACAGAATAGCAAAAATATTATTTATTTTTAAGTTATTCAAATTTGGTATCTTGAGACCCAGGGGGTCACATTAAATGTATTGCACAATTAAAAATTAACGGCAAAAATCACAAATATAATAGTCACCTTGAGAACCTCCACAGGCTACATGAGCCCATATATCGCAACTTTGACACTGTACCCATGGCTCTCCAGGTCTGTCATTGCAATAAATGGTTTCGCAGAACATACACGGCACGTTCGCGTTTTCAGGAACCACGTTTGTAAACGACTCGACATAATCGGTATTCACTGCGTCTTCGTCACTTTCAGAGCCACTGCTGGATGTTTCTTCTCTCTGACGCCGAACGACATTCCTACCGGATCCTTTTCTGTCGTGATTACGTCTGACACCGTGTCCACGTCCGAGTCCACGGCCTCTTCCACGTCCACGTTCACGATTCTTTGATAAGCGCAAAGATTTGGTTAATTGATTTTTGTATGGTGATGACGTGATCACCTTTGCTGTTGTAGCCTTTCTTCCACGATTAGAAGTCCTAGTCTTGGTCGTAGAAATTGGCTGAATGTCTTCTGGTAGAACCAAACTATTCTCCGGTACTTGTGCCTCTACACTCTCTCCTGGGGCACACTGGTCAGCAACAGGGCCTGTATCTTGATTATCAGGAGTAAGAAATGTTTGATTATTGTTAGATTCTTCCGTTAAATAATCGACTTCTGTGAAAACTTGAGGATTAAATGGATAAATGCCTGTGGCACGGAAACCATTTACTGCGATTTCTCCCGTAGTGCTTTTAAGATATGCTCTGCCAAAAGGCTCAGCGATGTCGTAAGGTTTCAGCATTCTGTCAGAGTGCAAAAGAAACTTGCGAATTTCCTCACTATAGTGACTTTTTAGGGCACCCATAAAAGTCTTGTCCAGAGGCTGGACCTTGTGCGTTGTATGAGGCGGGAGGCTGATAATCGTGAAATGATTTTCGCGGGCTAGATCTATTATTTCTATGTTGCGTGTGTGACTGTAATGGCCGTCAAAGATGAGTAATACCGGAGATTCGACCCTGGGTTTGTTTTATCAATAAAATGCTTAAACCATTCAGTGAACAAATTGGATTGTATCCAACCAGATGGATGAACTTTGCCAATCGAACCAGATGGCGCTCCCTTCATCAAAATGTCCGCAAAGTTTTTCTGGGAAAAATCATCATAGGTGACACAAATATACCCGATGCGCTCATGCAACAAACAAAAGTACATAGTGACCCTCGTTCTGCAGCAGTTAAGGCACCTATCTGCTTCTTGCCTTTTTTTACCTAACACCTGTGGTATTTTTGACTGCACGATTGTCAATCCAGTTTCGTCAACATTAAAAATCCTGTCAGCAGGATAATAAGTTTTCCTCATTTCGGCTTCCAAAATATCAAAAAATTCTTTGACTGCTTGACGATTGAAGCCTTGAGTACGAGCATATGATGTCCCCATTGGTCTGCGTAAAGATAGAGTGTCTTTATGTCGGTTTAAAAAGTGATCTAACCAAGCACGCCCTGCTGGTTCATTATTAAGAATACCATTTTTAACAGCTAACTGATAAGCTATTTTCCGGACATCCATTCTAGTAAGCCCATAGTACCTGGACTCCATAAACAAAATATACTCCACTAACTTTTTTTCGGAAGTACAGGTTTCCTTCCTAGTGGTTTATGTACAAGCAACTCTAAAGATTCTTGAGGGTCCTTTACTAACCGTTTCAGTGTAGATCTAGACACAGAATACATTTTTACAGCCTTTTTATATCCCATGACCTTCTAAAACATACTAGATGGCGTTGTTCAAACATTAAAATATTAAAGGGGGCCAATATATCTGCAGGTGCCACATTACCACCTTTTCCTCTACATATTACCTATTTTTAAAATTTTTAAATTTTAAATATTTCTCGCTATCATTTGGTAATGTAATTTTAGTTTTGTTTACATTTTGACAGTCAAATAATGTCTTTGTAGATTTTCCTCTTTTGTGAAGTTGTTTAAACAACGGTTACATATCCATTTTTCGTTTTTTCTGTTTTTCATTTGCCTATTTAATAGCCGAGAAAGGTTATTAATTAATGTAAAATGAAATATTCTATTTGACTTAACTACATTCTTATTTACATCACTATCAGATTCTGAAAAAATGCTTTCATCATCACTATCAACCATATCATTGACATTTTTTTCTATACATGGAACCATCAATAAATTAATACGAGGTGAAAAATCTGTCTTACTAAGAGAGAGTGGCGTGATAGTATTTTTATCAATTGTGAAGATATTAATGGATAAATTGTTCATTTTTTCAAATTTATTAACATTATTCAATGTAATGGGGAAACTAATTCCATCATATTTAAG
>NW_020438966.1:47710-68156 GCF_000699045.2 Agrilus planipennis | reverse complement strand
AATTATTGAATTATATTGAAAAAAATGTCACTCTTCCAATCACATTCAGAAGTTGGGAATTACATGAATATCCATTACTTCAACAAACAACACGTCATACGTGGACCGTCAAATCAGCATCGTATTTAGAAAAACCACGATTTATCATCGTAGGTTTTCAAATCGACAGAAAACATAACCCGAAATCAGATAATTCGCAATTTGATCATTGCAGTTTGAAGTCTATCAAATTATATTTAAACTCTGAAATTTATCCATATGACAATATCAATGTTAATTATCGGCAAAATCAATTTGCAATTTTATACCAAATGTATAGCAAATTTCAACAGTCGTATTATTGGAATAAGAGCAGCGCCGAACCCGTGCTTACACCAGATTTGTTTAAGAAACGTGCACCGCTAGCGGTAATTGATTGCTCACACCAAAGTGAAACAGTTAAAAACGGTGCTGTTGATATTCGATTAGAATTTGAAACTGCTGAAGATGTAGCTGCTAAAACGTCGGCGTATTGTCTAATTATTCACGAAAGATTTGTAAATTACAATCCACTTACAAGTGTTTTGCGTATTTTATAAAAAACTGCCCGTTAAAATTAAATACAGGTGCCCTAAATGTAAAGGTGAAACTGATGAACCTGTTGCGGGTTGTATTCCTTGCAATTTTACAGAGTATATCAAGACAAAAAGTGGATATAAACACATTTCAACCACCTATTTTACTGAAAAAGGTCCCTCAGCTAATAAGAATTAGTCATAAGTTCGTATTAATATCATGTGACCTATTTTTATGTGTTTATTATTATTATTATTATCCTGTTTTCAATATCAAAAAAGTACTGTAGTAGATAGTAATGTTCAAAAACAGTTTAGTGATGCATGCTTGCACGGTTTTAAAAATATAATGGAAAAGTCTGTTCTGAAAATACAACTTCAGTTAAATCATGCGACAACAATTTATGTAAAGGGTCAAGAGAATGTCAAATGGATTCAAGATATTCTGGATGATAAAAATATTAATATTATCAACTTAGAATATCTGCAATGTCCGTCATTTGAGAAGCTAAAAAATAACTACTTATATTCACCTTGTTATTTACATTATATTATACATAAAATACCAAAGTGTGCTAGAGAAAATGTAAAATTATTAAAATCTTTTTTAAAAAATCTAGTAAGATAATAATAATTGAAAAAGTAAAGTGGTAAACTATTGGTTTTTCTTTTCTTTTTTTGTGTACATGCAGACAGATACATACGTAAATGCATACATATTACTATCTGCTGATTACAGCACATCCTTCGTGCTAAGAAACATAATACCTGTTTGTGTAAGTCTATAGAAGAAATTGACGTTAATTTTTTATTTTCAATACGTAAACACATACACTCATATTTGCATATATACATACTACCTGTTTATGTAAAAGTCTGTAGTAGAAATTGACATGTCTTTTTTTATTTCCCTAAATATATAGATTAAATATTAATATAATTTAATAAATGTTCATATATCAATTATCTTCTTTCTATAAGTACATATATTTTAAGCTAATTAAAACAATTTTATACTTCAACAGATCTTTCTAATAAAATTATGAAATAAAACACCATGATAAGATTGAACTCTTTTATTTTATTAAAATATTAGATATGTGAGAAAAAATTAATATTGAACAATGTTTAGTGTGTTCGGTGATCCATCGGGTAACATGAAAAGAAAAAAAAATTCTATGTGGATATGCTACATATACAATAAATGCTTGTACATACCTCCTTAAACTAATCATACACATGGGCCATTTTGGCAGAGTATCTTCAGCTAAAACAATAAAATAAGTAAGAAAATGTATGTGTGTACAAATTCAAACATTCATAAGTGAATATAAATAACAAAAAATCACTATGACTGTAATAATATGTAATGAATGTTTCTACATACCAAGGTAAATAGTGGCCTGTGGAGCAGGCCCCCTTTCTACCGTGAAGAATACATTAACGTACTCCCCACGGTAGATAGTGGTGCTGACATAAACAGCACCAGGGGGAGGTTGTTGTTTTTTTATTTTAAAAAATGAAATTCCCTAAAAATTTAAAATTATTATTATCAAATGTAAATATAAATTATGGTTTAATTTATTAGACGGCTTCGGCACAATTAAAAGAATATATGGCTTTGATTCAGATTTCTGAGAATTGTTTAATAATAGCTAATACCTAACTGGGACGAATTTATATAGGTATAATTTTAATGTAGTTTAAATTTATAATTCTACTAAATAATTCGAATTATTAAATCGATTTTGAAATATGAATTATTACTAATTATTCGATTGTGAAAATAATTCGATTATTCCCAACACTAATCTCCATTCCATATTTTATTTGGTATTCCTTGCAAGTTCTCTTGTAATTCCTTTCCACCATATATCCAGGCTTCATTTGTAATTTTATCTTTTATCATTTATTTAGCAAAGTGCTCAGTCCATTCAACCATATGTATATTTTTACTTATCTCTTCCTTTTTTGTTCTTTGTTTGTTTATTAACTCCCAGAACTTCTTTCCCGTTTTGTCCTTTCTTGCTTCTGACCAATCTTTCTCCAATGTCAGTCGTTTCTGATCCTCAATTATTTTTTTGTATTTCTTTTTACATTCACAGTAATTTGTTTTCAGTTCACCTGTTTCTATATATTTTTTCCTTGTCTTCTTTAACTCTAGTTTTGCTGCGTGACATTCTTGATCCCACCATTTCTTTTCCTGGATACTTGTATTAATCCTTATTTTCTTTATACATACCGCTGCTTTTAGCTTTTCTCTGAGTCCGTTCCAATTTTCTGGTCTTCCTAATTCTTTTAACTTATTGTTGTAATTTAAAATATCCTCCTCCGACCATCCTTCGTAGATTATTGTTTTGTATTTAGATCCTTTTTCATGTACCTTTTTCGTTAAAATATTTAATTGCAAGTCTAATCTTTGATGGTCTGACTCATTGTTATCCACTACCTGCATTCTCTCTATCAGATCTTCTTCAGTTTTCCTATTAGTAATTACGTAATCTATTACTGACCTTCCTTTAGTTCCTATGTAGGTTAATTCCCCTTGTTCATCGCCTCTTACGTTTCCATTTAGGATGTACATTCCATTATCTGAAACCCAATTCAGTAGTACCTCTCCTTCTTTATTTACAACCTTATCTTTCGATAGCCTATATTCTTCTGTCATCATTTCACTCTCTCTTCCACCTTTATTTGCTGTTCTTGCGTTAAAATCTCCTCCCATTATTATGTATCCTTCCTTGATATCTTCTAATATTTTTCCTACTTTTTCATAGTTTTCACTCCTTCTATCTCTCATGTATACGCTTAAGATCATAAGTTTTCCTTTGTCTGTGTGTAAATCTAGTTTGATTAGTTCCTCATTTAACTTTTCTATTATTGTAGACTTTACATTTAGGGATTTGCTAAATGCCGTGACCATTCCACCTTTTAGCCTTCCCCTTTTCCCTTCCCTTCTTGCTTCAACCAGTAAAATATTGTAATTTATCAATTTATTTTCTATTAATTCTCTGTCTTTTTCGTCCGCCCAAGTCTCTGTTAAATTTATTACGTCATACTCCAGTAGTTTTTCCCATTCTTCCTCTAAATTCCTAATACCCGCAACATTCCAAAAGGTTATTTTTAAACATTTTGCTTTGTTATTTTCTTTGTATATTCTTTTGTCGACTTTATTATCTAAGTTGTCTCTTAATTGTCTAGCAATATTACCCGCTATTGTTCCTAATAATCCCCTATTATCTAAGTTGAGCGCATTTTTGTTGGTAATCTGATACTTATTGTCTATTTTATGTTTTAGTTTTTTGGCGTAAGTTTTCCTTCCATTTCGTTCCATACCATCAATCTCTCATCTACTTTTAGTTTCTTGTAACCTATTTTAACAACTTTTCCTTTCTGTCTCTCTTCGGACGCTATCTGCTTTATGCTTTGTTGTATATTTTTCTCATTTTCCGTTAGTTCACTGTCTATATATATATTTGTTCCTTTTAGTTTACTTTTTGCATGTAAAATTTGTTTTTTGTTTTCCCAGTCTTGTAGTTTAATGAAAATAATCTGCCTATTATGTTTTTCCAATTTATTTGCAGTTATTATCTTTGGTTTTATTTGCAATTTGGTATAAATAATCTGCCCAACCTCCTCTTTTATTTTCTCTGCAGTATTTCCTTTTATTTTGCAACCCGTTACTACTATATTATTTCTTTTTTCATTTTTTTCTATCTTTTCTAGTTTTTCTCCTAGTTTTTCTACTCTGCTTTTCAAAAAGGTTTTTTCAGTTTCCCATCTTTCCCTTTCCTGTTTGTATTCATTTTTTATTATTTGTAATTCATCTTTTAATTCATGATTTTCTTTCCTTAATTCTTTTAGATCAGTTCTTATTTCCCTTATCAGCTTGCATAACTCATCGTATTGTGCCATTTCCGTTTCAGACCCTTTTTGTTGCTCACACTGTATGGTAACTTGCGTTTCTGAATTAAATGTCGTTGCAGGTTTCTTGCTGGTTTGGCAGATTTCCACTTTTGTTGTGTCTTCTCTTTTTCTTTTATAAAAGTCTGTTATACAGCCTACACTTTTTACTCTTGGTCGGAAGGTGTCTCTAATAGTTCCATATTGATTTTTATTATCGATCTCCTTTGACATAACCTTTAGTTTGATTTAATAAATGCAATTTCTCTCCTACTTTATCTTCTACTTCCCTGGGATGTTCTCACCTTAGCGTGTTCTTTGCTATATGCATCTTTATCTGCTGCACTCTTATAGCACAAATTCTACTGTATTCTTATTAAAACTTTGTTTTTCACCTCAGCACTTTTAACACGTCAATACTTCATACTCGACCTACTTTCTCTAGATTTTCCTTTGTATTCGATGGATAAATTGCCTTTCTCCATCATTAATAATAATTTAGATACCTTCGCGGTTTGATAAATATCTATGGGCAATCTACAACAAATATTAAAAATTTTGAATCGGGGTGTATCATTAGTAGTATACGAAACATATCCATAGCAATCAAAAGTAGAAGTATTTTGAAAAGACAGATTTTTGCCATCTACTGAAGCTTTTTATAACTTACTCATAAAATTCAGCATGGGTTTTTTCAGTGTGACCCATAAATTGGGAAAATTGTTTGCAGTCTTCTTTTGATAAGTTGAGGATTTGAGTTACCGTGGCTATATGTTTTCTTAACTTGTTACTTGTGATAGCATCTGGCCTTTGCTAATTAATTTTTTTAGTAAGATTTCGAATAGCTACATCTCCTTGTCCCCATTTAATTTTACTAAAGGGCAGTGCAAAAATGTATTCGTTCTTATCGGAAATATATTTACTTCTGAATTGTAACAATGTAGCTATAAAGCTCTGTAGTAATTCAGGTACCAAAATCACGACAGCTCTAGACCCTTTACTACCATTGAGAACTCGTTTGTATTTTTGAGTTAAAATCTTTTCCGATTCCAATATATCGGGCTTTCGACATGGACGTACTTCTCCAGTTAGAAATAATTCAAAATTTGTATTGTGTCGTGGTGAAAGGAATGCCTGCCTTCTATCTTTACTTTTCTTTGGTAATGATATAATTTTTCTCACTTCGTTTTCATCGCCGTGAAATGTTTCTATGTGCCTTACAAAATTCTTGGATATGTCATTATTACAAAATTTACATTGAGTTTGCTTTTTGTGCTTTCTAGTTTTATTTGCTTTCTGTTCTTATTTATTATCTGATTCTCGTGTTCCTTTTCTACATTTGCTGTAATCTTGTGTTTTGTAAGTAGTATTTCCTTCAAAGTCTTCGTCAGTGCATGTATTGTCAGTATCACTAGAAGATGCATAGTCATCAATATTAAAATCTTTGTCTCTATCCTCATCGTCTACTATTGTAAAGCTTCTGTCACTATCATTATTGAGTACTCCTCCACTATCTTCAATTCTACTTGTTTTTGCATCTAATTCCTTATTTCATTATCTAAAGCTATTAAATTCCCGTACTCGTCATTCATGTAAATCTTTAACTCTCCATATTTGTCGCTTATTGTTTGAACTTCTCTACATAGTTTAGCCCCGAATCCATCACTATCGATGTTAAAATCCTACCAAAGGAATGTCAATAAAACGCAATGAATACCTTTAAATTTTTGTTAAAAGATATCTGCCAAATTATTATCAAAGTTTATGTGAATTAATTACTTCGTTTTTATTTGGCTCTTCAGGAGTAAATTCGTAAACGTTGTCTAGCTGGTCTATTGACTCAAATAATTGAGAGCTACTATTTATTAGATTCGCGTTTGAGCTATTTAGAAGGTCACTATTAGTAAAATGAACACCTTTATCATTACCAGGATTCTAGAAGATAATGTTTATACTACATTATTCATTTATTTATTTAACAAGATATAAAAAGCAAATAAAAAAATTATTATTAATCTTTTTTTATCCAAAAATTAAAAATATGAACTTATACCTAAACTAAATAAAAAATAATGTCTGTGATTTGATTTCTCTAACAACTCTTTTTCTGAGTAACTGAAATTCCATGTTTTCAAAGTTTCAAATTTATTACCCATTAAAAAAAAATAGAACGGCTTCACCACCGGTACACTTCCTACTGTTGCAAGAGTCAAAGCCTAAATTAGAGAAAAAACTTCATTAAACGAACATCTGCGTTTCGTGGTATAAAACTGATATTCGATGAAATTAATAAAAATAGAATAATTGAAAAGCAGACGGTTACACAAAGAGTTTACACCTTTATAAATAAAGCGCTTTTTTCTCCAATATTCGTTTTGGTACAATACTGTATTTAAAATGGGAAGAAGTGGAAATTTATTGTAATGGCTTACTTCACTTATATTTTGCAAACTATTAACAGGAATATCAAGTGCAACAATTTCATGAGCAATGGGAATCTCAGGTGATTGTAGTTTATTCTCTTCATTTCTGATTATATTCTCTGTGCTTTTGTTACATAGTTGACTACTATTATTAGATGTGTTATTAATCGCAATAACTATAGTGGTTTCTGACACGATGCTGTTATCATAGTTTTCGGGAATATAATTATTTTGAGCAAATGAGACTGACTCCTTTGTACAACCAAAATGGTTTTCTATCCATTCCTGACGAAATATCAAGAAAAAATACACTCACTCATTAAAGCAGTAAAATTTTCAGATATATTGATAAAAATTTTATGAACTTACATGAGTTTGCTTTCGTGCACTGGCAGATTCAATATTTTCTTCATTTGGTAACATGTTTTCTTTATTAGAACGAGTCTCATTCTGTTCGCTATAGCGATCCTTATAACAGGTATATTTAAATTGGGTAACAGGAAGACTGCAATAGCGCAGCCCTCTGAACTTATGAAATACCAAAAACAATTTTTTTTAAGTTAATTATAAAACATCAGCTATAAAATTCAAAATGCTGTGACGGTTTACAGTTTACGTCATATCAATTGCGTAAGATAAGCTTTTTATCCTTAAAAACAATGGACGAAACTGCGGTAGATAAATAAAGTGGATCATCCTGTGCAATAAAGAAATCACAGATTTGTCTTTATTGAAGTTTTCATCTAAAAATGTTATTACTTCAGTGTTATTACTCAATAAGTTGAGAGCTAGCAAATTATAGAAAAAATAATGTCAATAAGGGTGGTAAGGATGACTCACTGTAAATACAACCAACTACTAACGTTTCGCCTCTGAATAGAAGGATTTATAAAGGCAAAAAAAAAACAAATAGCAATGTTGGACAACAATTTAAAAGCTAACATACTAGAGCTATAGCTACTAGGTTTTTAGCTCAAACAGTACAATTTACAAATAATTCGGCGAGAAACATAAAACATCCTGTGTGTTACAAATGAATGAAATTGTGGAACAATCATACAACACAATTCAAATAGTAAATATAAAAAACAGTTAAAAACAATCATTGAGTAACAATACGATGTCAAAATAAAACAATATTGTTTTAAATATAAAGCAACAACCGCGTGGTGACAATTAAAGTACCTACATAATGGCAAATAATTTAACAAAAAGTTTAACAAAAAATATATTTATGGTATCAATAACACTTGCACTGTTTGAACTAGGAAACCTAATAAGTAATATTTTAAGTAAGTTCTTGTCCAAACCTGGTTATTTATTATATTTTTCCGTCTTGTTCCATCCTGAGGTGAAACGGTAGTAGTTGATGGCTTTTTACAATAAATCATCCACACTACCCTTATTGCTCTGATTTTTCCCTTAAAATTTATGTCTTGGGAAATATATGGATACTGCGTTAGCAAATGATTTCATTTTTATTAATAATTTTGGTTGAACACTATTTTTAAGGAAAAAATTTAATGCAGACAAAGTGTTTAGTTTTAGTTTTTAACCGACTTCTCATTAATTTAACACATTATTTTTAAGGAATTTTAGGATTGTTTTCTTTAAAATCTAAGATCAAAGATAATTTTGTCATATAATTAAAATAACACAATTTATAAGCAATATATATATAACACTTACCTTGGCCATATTTATTATTAATTTGGTTCTACAATTCATTCTAACTCACGCAAACAGTACAAGAGACGTTAATACTTCATTGACTACAATTCAAGATTATTACGAATAATACGTTACCCACAAATACCAAATGCTACGTTGCCAATAATTTGAGGTGGCAGGGAGTGTATTATATCCCTAATATAGAATAAACATATGATGAGGTGACTTCATATCTACTGTTTCGCTAAAGCAAATGCGAAAAAACGATGACAGCGCCAACGATATATGACTGAACTAAGAGGACAAGGTTGTAGATACCAGAAGCAACTTTGTCGCCTCAACGCGATTTTTCGTAAACAAGGATAGAAAACCCATCTCTGTCATACAACATCAAAATAACGCAAAACGTTGTCACCTAAAAATCTGAGGTAACCGCGTTATATATGAGGTGACACCGGATGTTACGTATCTATTTTCGAGGTGACAACGTCCCCTTTATATATATGGAGAAGTATCAAGGTAAGGAATTGTGAAAAGGAAAGGTTGGGATGTGGAAGGGGAAAGAAAGGTAATCAAATGAGAACTTAGTGGAAGGCTGGAGTCAGCACAATGAATCGAAAGAGCTGACGCCTTTCCTCTCCTGTAGTATAGAGTAGGCAGGGAAGAGTGTGTGTATTGTCGATCTCATAAAGTAGAATCGACTTTTCAGGGAGGTATGAGTGAACCACCTGATGACAAGGTCGACAGCAGCAATTGACAACATCGACGTGATTCTGCAGCTGTGACAGAAAAGTAGAGGCCTGTTATCAACACATTCATGACAACAGAATCTTGTTGAAACATCGCAGCTTTCACGAAGGCGTCGACAAATGTTCATTCCAACTGGGTGATGGTTACAATAGTGTTGGTTGTTTGTCCGAATGGTGAAAGGACAATGAATACACGTAAAGGAACCATTTTAATCCGCAAGATCCTTCTGATGAAGTGATGCTCTTCGATTTTGTTTTTTTGTTTAGTTTATCCTCGAGGAGGGCAAATCTTCAAAAGACACCCCCTTAAGGGGGTAGTGACGGATTAGCCGAACTGCCTACCGAATAAGACCCCTCTTGGACTGCGGATATCAACTCAAAAGTTGTGACTCCCAAGAGAGGATTGTTGGGAACATGGGGGAGGGGGTGAGGTAAAAGTGGGAGTGTTTGGGAGGGGGTGTGAATAGGTGTCCCATCACAAAAAGTAGGGTGGGTACTCGCGCTAAAAAGCGAAACTAGAAATGAGTAAAAGTTTTAGTTTAGGGGAGAAGTCAGAAAGTGTCCAGATAGACGAGTTTGGATGACCTGACACTGGGGCCGTAAGATTTGCTGCGAATTTGGTTGCAGCCTCGGGGAGAGAAGATAGACCAGTTTTTTTCAGAATTTGGGTATTTCTGATGAACCATGGGTAGTTGAGTGCGGAGCGAAAAATCCGCATGTAAGTGCCTTGATGAATTTGAATGCGTCGGGGATGGGTGCAGTACCAAATGGGGATGGCGTATGAACAAATTAAACGCACTGATTTTCGTTTGTTGGGAGATGGAGTTATTTCGAAGGAAAGGTTTAGGTGCGATGAAAGCACCCACAGCTTTGTTACGGGTAGCTGTGATCTGGTGCCGCCAGTTTAGGGATGTCGAAGACGACGCCTAGGTAAGTGACGGGATTGCTCCATTTGATTGGGCGGTTGTTTACGATGATGAAGGGTGTTTTTCGGAGCCTACGTTAGAAGAAAATTACTTCCAATTTGGTCTCGTTGGTGGAATTTCCACTTCAGGTACCAGTTTAGCATCAGTGATAGAAGCTTATTAATTCTCACTGTGCTTTGTAGAATGATTTTGGAAGAGTTTATGAGGGCAATGTCTTCAGCGTAAAGAGTAATAGTAGAGAAGGGGTGTGATGTAGTGGGGATTAGGAAGGTGAGAGTGATGGCGTAAATGTTTATGTAATGTGGAACTGTAATAATTTTTTAATGGTTAGTGTAATTAATAAGTTGGATGAGTGAGTAGTACAAGGAAAGTTAGATATTGAGATATAGTATAAGAATACAAGAAAAATATTTATAAAATCTCTTAGCGTAATAAATGATGGGGGTAAAAGTGGATAATGGACCCTTTATAAATTTTTTTGAAGTATAACGAGATGTAATCTTGTAATAAGTTATGCTGTTAAAACATGCTCCCCAACGAGAAGTATTGGAATCCGAAAAAAAAAATGAAGTTGACAAAATGTTAACACTTTCAGACTCACCCAAAACATAGAAGCAGTGAAAATATAAAAAAGTGTTCCTCTTGTAAAATGTTTGTTTATCAGTAAATAAAATGATCCCACCCAAAAAAGTATGAGAATATGGTAGTCACTGTTAATGCCGACGACTCACGCGACAGTGTACAAATTGGCAGTGTCACAATAGCTGAATTCACACAACCACCCCTTTCAAACTTAGGTCTCGCTACCTCTCTCTCATCCTCCACCACTTCTGGTGTTTCTTCCCCTCCCCATTAACCCATTTCCCTATGATGTGTTTCAGCGGATTTTCTTCCCAGCCCCTTTTCAACCTTACTCACTACTGCCTTTCCCCGGGTCTTTAGGTACATGCGCCAACTGCTGCGCCAGCTTCTGCGTACCCACATAGAACCGCTCGTACCTCGTACATTTCGCTTCCATTTCTTGTCCTAATACGTCCTCTTCGAGACGCAACCTCTCTTCTTCATCCACCAGTTGCATCTCTTTCTCTGTCAGCTGCAGGATTTCTCCTTAAACACGAGAGACCTCGACTTCGAGAATGATCCTGTACTTTCGCAGTTAGGCGGGCTCTGTGCTCACGTTACCGCGAGCATCGCGCTTTCTCTCCCAAGCTGACGTCAGTGCCGCCATCTTATTGTGCACGAGATGGACACTTATCATAACGCTTTCTAAACGCTCCATCTCCTGCGAAAGCGTCATTGGGGTTTCGGGCGGAGGTGATAGTGGTGATATACACCACCAAGGCATCGTCGCATCTGTGGTACATATATCGTTTTCGACCAAGCCTTCCTTTTCATTCAGTGTCGGTGGTCGTGACAACGGCCACCATCGGCGTTACGACTGCAGCTATATCATACTGCAAACAAAAACGTAATTGCATTAAACAGTACACAATTAATACAAAAAATATTAGCAAATATTTCATTATACATACACCACCCCCGTCCTAAATTTCCCAAAACGGGACTAGGACACCGTCGGCTTCTTCTCATTTTTACCAAACATCATTCAAATTTTCTGCGTTCGCCCCACTCAACGATCAACAACAGAATGAGACAACGCTCTCCGCTTAGCAGCTTCTCCCTTCTTACGCCGCATCCTCCTACAGAATAAGTTGTTCACCTCTCAGCCACCATCGGAATGCTATTTGCAGACGTGACGTCATTTCCACTGTTGGCACCTGCCTTTTACCCCAATACACATACGCCGATTGCTCTGTCATCCTAATCCACATGCGCTAATGTTTTTCTCTCATGTTTCGTTTACGCATCAGTCAGAAATCTTTGCTCGCTTCTATACCTCCACGTATTCACTTCAGTCTAACCGTTGTTAACGAATGTTCACGAGGATAGTTGTTCACTCAACGCAGCTGTGGCGCGTGCGCGCATGAATTACCTGTAAACTCCCTTCCAGCTTACGTGTGACGTATATTACCAATATATCAAGTATTACTTATGTATATTATATTTATGAAATAGCGATAAATTATATTATTTGCTTAAACCAGTTTACTAAACAGTGCAATTCGCGCTATTTCAAATATCATCTGTCTCACTCAGTCTACACCCAACAACTTCCTTTTTTCCATCGTTTGGAGACGACGTCCTGCCACAACATACGTACCATTTATACCACAACCTAACAATAACTCTACAATCTGTAATTTTACGTTTGTCGATGAATCTTCCGTGAAGCCGGTCTGAAGTTTACTTGCATCGCACATTGTCGGTGGTCTTCCGCATTCGCAACAATGGTGATGATGTCTACCGTGAACATGTAATACGAAAACTAACACTTCATCCTCATGTAAAGAGATTCTTCGAAGGAGTGTTTTGAAATATTAGAAAAAAAAATAAAAATGGGTGCGTGTACTTATGTACGCGCGTGAGAAGTTATACTTCTTTGGCATCATTAAAAAATAGTTTTTAATTGCATGCAAATAATTAATTAGGATAAAATTATAAAAGGACTGGAAAAAAATAGTCAACACAGTCAATATAGTTCAGTTTAAATTTGAAAAATTAAATAAATAAATATTTATTTTCTTACATTAAGTGTAACACAAATTTTCTTATTATTCGAATGTTATTTTTAAATTATGTCTACTACCATAGCATCTTCCGGTAATGACTGAATCGGAACTTCAGTTATCAGTGGCTTATGATAACTAAAATATGATACGAAAAGTTTTGTATTGACAGCGTTGAGATATCGTGCAAATACAGCATCTATGGTAGTACCATGTCGTGTTGTCGAAATCAGAGGATTATTATTCATGGCTAGATTCAAGTAACTTTGGAGGAAATCAATAAGTGGACGAGCATCTTCACGGGAAAAATTGACGTTGAAGTCTCCACTTAAAATTATCGGTAACTTGTCTTCTCCTTTACCAAGATATTGTCCTCCAGCTGTTGTATATGGCCATAATATTCTTTTCAAGAAATGAATGATGTCGTCCATTTTTTGATTTGGAGTAATGTAAATTACCATCAAAACAATTTTGTTGCCATCTTCCATTTTGCATTCAGCTGCACAAAACTCACCAACTGATGTCACTGTTGAAGTTGTCAATTCCGCCTGCCTTACAGTCATATCAATGTTTGGAGTAATGACATTGGTAGTGTCGTGCATATTCTGATAAATGGCAACTCCTCCAGCTCGAACGTTCGATCGCTTATATTGTATTATGCAATTGAAATTTGGTATACCAATCGACTCTTCATTGGCTAACCAGGTTTCATTTAAAAGTAAAACATTCGATTTTTGCATAATTGGATCAATAAGATCAATGGAATGAGCACGGAGACTTTGACAGTTAAATGTATATATTGTCAACCCTCTCCTTTGATTAATAAAATCTAACAGATCATTGGTGATAGTTTGTAAGCGATTAAGCGAGAGTCTACGGAATTCTTCTTGAAGACTATTTATAGCTGTGGATGCTCTTCGGCCATGATAGAAAGTTTTATCATTGTCTTTTGTTGTAATGTACAAACCTTGAAGACTAGTCACCCGCGTCAATGCAACATACACTAATGACAGTTGATGTTTCTTATCATATTCATAAACAATTTCAGGGTATGTACTTCCCTGAGATTTATGAATCGTAGTTGCGCAAGCGCAAACCAAAGGTAGATGCGATCGTTTAACATTTATCGTTTTGTTGTTATTAAGTGGAATAGTCGCAGATCTTCTTCCTATCGGTACAGCAGTTGTACTAATTTGATGAGAAGCTACATGTCCAGCGACTTTTTTCTTTATTTTTTGACCAATTTTTGGTGAGTCTGGGAAATCAAGCCATACAACATTCACATCTCCTTCATCATTAAATTCAAGATGAACTAATTTTCCAACAGCTCCATTTGCTAAGCCATCTGACACATCGATGTTTGTTGTAATCATATAAAAAACATTCAGCACAAATACGGTTTCATAAGGCAACCCTCCAGTATCAATGAGCGACATTTTATATAATTTTTGACGTACAAAAGCTGTTTGTTCTGCTGAAGTACAACCAACAAATACGTCTTTAGCAATCGAAGAAGTTTTATTTTGAGCAGCACTTAAAATTCGGTTATTATATTTTGTGACAGCCTCGTTTGTATTGAATAATCTGATTCCATGTGGACATTCTACTTCGGCCTCTTGAGTTGTTACAAATCGCGATTCCAATAAAATTAATTCGCGGTCGTCGAGTTGTTGACCATTCCCAATTTTTGTCAATATAGAAGAAAACTCTTGATTTGCTTGCCGCATAACTTGATCTAATTCACAAAATTTGAATCCACGCCATAAAATAGGTCCAAAATTTTCTGCTTCTGCTGTTTGTAAATTGGAGTAGCTCGTACTGGTGGTAACTGGCGTAGATCTCCAATCAAAATAACATCTAAACCACCAAAATTAGTTTTGAAATCTCCAGTAATCTGCTTCAATCTAGAGTCAATCTGAACAAGTAATTCAGCACTAATCATACTTATTTCATCAACGATTAACACTTTGACGTATTTGAATAGTGCTCTATATTGATGTGCTACTTCAGTGGAAGTAATTTCGACAAAGATATTTTTAGGGCAGTATGTACGGTAGTTCCGTCAATAGCAACAGCAGCTTTGCCAGTTGAAGCACAGGCGATGTACGAGTTACAGCATCCATCATTCTCACTATATCGATTATAAATTTCCATGATAAGTTTTATGTTGAAAGTCTTACCACATCCAGCTGGACCCGTAATAAATATTTGAAATGGACTACGGTTTGGAGTTAATAGATTTGAAATGACATGTAGCAAGAGCTCTCTTTGTTTATCATTAGCCATTCTCATCAATTCGTAAAACTCTATATTTGGCATTAAATTTTCTCGCTTTTTAGCGTTAGGTCCAAGTTTATTAAGTACAGCTAGACGAAGATCGCTATTAATATCGGAAAGAGGATTGTTATATAAATTTTGAAATGGATTCGGTTCAGATGCGATGTTAGCAACATCTTGTACTTCAGTTTCATCATCGAAACCATCTTCTCGGCATAAATTTCGAGAAACTTCAATTACATTCTGGATATCCAAATTAGATTCAAATTCTTTTCGATTATTTAAAATTTCATTTTCATTCCTATTATATATATCGATAAATTTCATTTCAGCGAGTATTTCCGCATCTTCATTTCGGAAAGGAATATGTAACGTAACCATTTCACGTTTATATTCATTAAGATCTTGTCCCATATCAAAATTTCGGTATCGGATAACACGTGGCACTTTTCTTTTTGTGTAAGTACCATCTGCTTTAATGGTGTAGTTAGCAACAAACTGCGCAAGAGTAATATTTTCCAAATCTTCGTGTCGGCGTTCATATTTGTCAAACCAATTTTCTTTCCAAATGTTAGTTGAATCTTCTCCAATGCCTATCGCGTCTAATTCTTTTTGTGTTTTTCTTATACGTTGACGATCACATGGCCACATAGTGGGAATAGTGGTGACAACAGTAGAACACTTTGACATCGGTTCTCGCAAAAGGTACCAAGCCGCCTCTTGACTTGTTATCTCAACACTATTGAGCATATTTACACCTATTTTCCTCGTAATTTCCACGACATCAAACTCATAGTTTCAATTATCAATCGCTGAAGATGACTAATGCCTCTGTTAGTTTTATTGACATACTCTGCGACATAACTAGCACATGAATATTCTTCGGTAATGAATTGGATATCCATATTGGATTTAACAATGTTAAATATAAAGGGGTTAAACGGATTATGCCATTTTTCACATGGTTGACGTTTGACAAAAACTCGTGGCCTCTTAATTCCAGCTCGAAGAATATTGTGATAATCATCATCTGAATTAATATTATTACTCTTATAGAAAGAATCAATATCATGATAATCATTATTTTCCAAATTAATCCGGATATCTGTGTAACGTTTAGCATAATTCTTGAAACCAGGTTCCTCTTTCTGCATAGGTAATAAAATTGTAGTAGATCGGCAAGGCATAAAAGGTGCTTCAAATCTGCAATGCTGAGGTTGATTCGCCACTATTTTCTTATAGCATGTGAATGTATGTTTGTGTCTTTGTAATTTAATGTTACCTGATGCTTCTCGAGATGACACAGATATCAAGTAATCAATTAATGCGATAGAATCCAACTTATTTTTATCAAGCGCATCCATTGGAGTATTAGCTAGCCACAATAGTTTATGCGCATGTGGACTACCACGATGCTGGAACTCAATACGTTTAAAATAATGAACAACATAATATTTCCCAAACGGACTAAATTTTGGTGATTGTAAAAGATTCATTAATACATTGACCAATTTGTTAAAATATATAGCACAAGTAACTGCATCCTCATTGACAAGAGTTGTTTTTTCAAGATAATGGAGAAGCTCGGCCATTTCTTCTGAAATAGTTTCACCGTTGTGTTTGAATTTGTAGAGCTTTTGGAGCAGATCGTTCCATCCAATTTATTTGGCACTGACAGTAAGAAATATAGTCGGTTTTCCAAACTGTCTGATCATAGCAAAACGATCTTTCTTGCGATCCATCCAATACCATGTTGAATTTGGAATTGCTCTTAGAAACGCAAGATTGGTTTCAATACAATTATGAACGTACTGATCATCTTCTATTTGTTTCCGAGTATTTTTGGTATCTTTACCAACGTGTTTGAACGCAACTGCGAGAGAATCACGAACCCTCATCCTCATAATCTTCATTGCCATGTATAATAAATGATATGGTGTAACTGCACGACGATCAGATCGTCTTAGCTCACTAGAAGCCATCATGAAAGGGGTTACTTTCACACCATCCCTAAAATTACGGAACTGACCCAAGTAAATTGCGGGAAAGGAAAGTTCCTCTGCATGTTCATCAAATAATAAACTTTCAGGTACGTTTTCTTCACCAGGTGCAATACGTAAGTATTGTTCTTCATTCCACAGTAATGTCTGCTGTTGAGCCGTAAAACTTTCTTCTATAGGAATATGTTCGCTGAAATCATCTTGCCGAATTTCATCGTGAATTTGATTATCATTAAAAAATGAATCATCAACTTTAATATCGTACATAGTATACAATGGCGACGGAATTAAAAATCGTAGCCAACTTTTAATAGTACGCTTATTAACAATACTTTGTAAGTAGCTAGATCGATGAATTTTCTTACGTTGGATATGTACATTTATACAGTAGTCATCATCAATATTCCTTGGAAAAGATTTAATTATTTGACCGAAAATACCGTACTGACCATTAACATGCCTCAATCTTCTGATTTGCATGAAAGGAATACGAGGTGAAATAAGTCTTTCAGAAACAAGATCTAAAGGTGGTAGATGTTGAGGTATATCCGGATATTTGAAACCATTGAATGTGGACATTAAAGGAATATTCTTCTTGTTTAACGCTTGCACACATGTGTTGCAAAGCTTCGTATTTTTCGCTGTTATATTAGGTATAATTTTTTTTAGAATTTCCTTATGTTCAGGAGACGGCTTTTTCAAATCATTTTGAAACCATAACCTGTCACATACTGAACACGGATATCCAAAAGGATTGTCTAGAAACTTTTTTTTAAATTCCTGATGAGCTTTTTCTAATCGTCGAAAATTACTATACGGCAAAGGAGTATCTACGTCCATATCAATTTGCTCATCAATGGGAGTGTTAATTAACTGTTCCGGAGAATTGGAATGAATGACTTGTCCATCTGGTGGAGGTAATTCCTGATCTATAATCGTGTCTTGATTTAATAAATCACGCTCCTGATCATGTACAATGTCTTGAGTGGATAAAATATGTACATTCGGGGCATCAGCTAATCGCTGAATAGTTTCTTGGGCTTGAAGCAGTCGGTTTTGCTCCATGTCTGCTAATAAAGTATTTTCTGCTGCACGGTCATTATACAGCACAGGAGAATTAGCCATATGCACCTCAGCTTGTACAATTATAAAGTTGCGATTGTCGTGTGTTGAAGTAGATAAAAATGAATCGTGTAAATTGTCACCATCATGATCAGCAATAGCAGACACCGTTGAGACATCTGGTCGATTTGCACTAGCACTGGTGGTAGCTAACTGAAACGATGGTTCAAAAGTCCTTATTCGTGAATTTGAAGTTGACGGTATAGATAAAATCTCAGTCACGGATGATTCGTTTACTTGTGGAAGCATTTTTTTTTCGCAGCCTACAAGCACGAGTACGTTCTGCTCCTGTTTTTTTATTGGCTTTTTTACTGGCAAGCCTTGCCGAATTTTTTCAGCTTCCTTGGCAGCTTTCTTACGATTGTAATAGTTTTTACACGTTTCCGCATTTGTTTTACCCATCATGAAAACTGGAATAGAAATTGAATAGTATCATTAATAGTCATAAAATCTAAACTAAAAGAATTTTAGATTGATGAATAAGATTTGTCGTAGAGAATTNGCACTTGTATGAAAATAAAACACGTGTTGTGACTGTAAAAACTAAAACCATGTGGATAAATATTATAAATAAATATGAAAACAGTGATCAGAGGCGACAAGCGTACCAACATGCGCGACTAAGAGAGGTTTTATTTCTATTTCGTTGGTAGCTTTTTTCCGAGACTTAATGAATTCGGTTGAGTGGGCAACTTCATCCTGTTAATTTTGTGTTACAGTGATGCGCGCCCATCTTGAAATTTCACTCTCATCAGTTTTTCATAACGCGCCTAAAGAAGTATAACTTCAAAAAATAAAATCATTCAGGCGCAAGGTACGTGTTCGCCATGGTCAAAATATGTAGCAAACTTACCGGTAGGTGAAAAATGGGCTCAAAGACAAATGTATACGCGTAGGGCCTCCTAAAGAAAATTCTTGCACATGTGGTAGCAGCATAAACACGAAAAATAACGCCGGGATTCGTTTCAGCAAGTAGATATCTATATTTTTAAAAAAAATCGTAGCCAACTTTTAATAGTACGCTTATTAACAATACTTTGTAAGTAGCTAGATCGATGAATTTTCTTACGTTGGATATGTACATTTATACAGTAGTCATCATCAATATTCCTTGGAAAAGATTTAATTATTTGACCGAAAATACCGTACTGACCATTAACATGCCTCAATCTTCTGATTTGCATGAAAGGAATACGAGGTGAAATAAGTCTTTCAGAAACAAGATCTAAAGGTGGTAGATGTTGAGGTATATCCGGATATTTGAAACCATTGAATGTGGACATTAAAGGAATATTCTTCTTGTTTAACGCTTGCACACATGTGTTGCAAAGCTTCGTATTTTTCGCTGTTATATTAGGTATAATTTTTTTTAGAATTTCCTTATGTTCAGGAGACGGCTTTTTCAAATCATTTTGAAACCACAACCTGTCACATACTGAACACGGATATCCAAAAGGATTGTCTAGAAACTTTTTTTTAAATTCCTGATGAGCTTTTTCTAATCGTCGAAAATTACTATACGGCAAAGGAGTATCTACGTCCATATCAATTTGCTCATCAATGGGAGTGTTAATTAACTGTTCCGGAGAATTGGAATGAATGACTTGTCCATCTGGTGGAGGTAATTCCTGATCTATAATCGTGTCTTGATTTAATAAATCACGCTCCTGATCATGTACAATGTCTTGAGTGGATAAAATATGTACATTCGGGGCATCAGCTAATCGCTGAATAGTTTCTTCGGCTTGAAGCAGTCGGTTTTGCTCCATGTCTGCTAATAAAGTATTTTCTGCTGCACGGTCATTATACAGCACAGGAGAATTAGCCATATGCACCTCAGCTTGTACAATTATAAAGTTGCGATTGTCGTGTGTTGAAGTAGATAAAAATGAATCGTGTAAATTGTCACCATCATGATCAGCAATAGCAGACACCGTTGAGACATCTGGTCGATTTGCACTAGCACTGGTGGTAGCTAACTGAAACGATGGTTCAAAAGTCCTTATTCGTGAATTTGAAGTTGACGGTATAGATAAAATCTCAGTCACGGATGATTCGTTTACTTGTGGAAGCATTTTTTTTTCGCAGCCTACAAGCACGAGTACGTTCTGCTCCTGTTTTTTTATTGGCTTTTTTACTGGCAAGCCTTGCCGAATTTTTTCAGCTTCCTTGGCAGCTTTCTTACGATTGTAAT
>NW_020438966.1:8338-45035 GCF_000699045.2 Agrilus planipennis | reverse complement strand
AAGTATGAAGGAAAAGGATATCCAAAAAAGAAATAGAAAATTAAGAGAGATAACAATGGAGTAAAAGTAAAAACCTGAATGGAAAGAATTGATAGGATTACCAATGAAATTAATAGATCTTCAGAAAAATCAAAGTCAAGATATTCAGTAGGGCTAAATTTTGATGTGGAATTCCTAGTACCGGGGAGATACCTTATAAAAATAAATATACTAACAAGGTTTACTGTGGGTAATAAAAGCACAAAGGAATAGATAGATAAATAACAACAAAATTAAAAAATAAAAAAGTTTTAAAAACTATTTAGAAAATACCCGATAATATAAATACTACCTTTTTGCAAACCGATCTGAATTATTAAGTATAAAAGATCATCTTTGGCCTCAAGCAGGCGACAATTATTAATTAGTCATTATCATCCTTTTTAAATTTCGTGATTACGGGTCCTTTTCGCATTTTAAATAGGGTACAAACGTATAGTACCTTCAAGTAATTTGTCGTAAAAATGGAACGGTATAAGTAAAAAGTAGGCGTTAATCTTCTTGCTTGCTTCCTATACACTTTCTCTTTCTCCGCTACATGTTTGTTAAATTTTTAGAGCAAACGTGATCTTCAGTAAAAGTATTTAAAAGTTGGTCAACGGGTCATTGTTTGTACATTAACGTTTACTTAATTAAATATTGGACTCCGGTCAACGTGTGACTGCAATGTTTATATAGATCTTTCGTACTTTATTGTATCTGATTTATAAAAATTTTTCATTTTCATCATTCGCTGAGTTACAACCACGCAGCACTCAAGGCAACTAATATCGAGAAGAACTTTACCCTTGAAAACACCTGCAGCAGTTATAGGCGAAACGTCGGGAAATAATTTCCAAAGACAACGGTCAGAAAGCCCGAAAACAAATAATTATTATACTGAGGACGACGGCCGTGAAAACCTAGAGGGATGTTACGCTTTGTTAAAAAGATTTTGAAAATTAAGAATAAAAAAAATGCCGATAAAGAAATATGTAATTTCTATGTTCGGTAGACTTTTTGCCCTCCCTGTATACATAGAAAAAAGGATTATGCCTGGATGCACAAATATACCCATCCTTTCAAATACTGATAGCTATTATCAATTTTATATTTACTTGTTCATTAATTTTTTTACTTTGGTCATTGTTCCCATTAGCATGAACTCAATTATGTTCGGGTAAAAGCAGCTAGACCAAATGAGTACAATTATTATTACTAACATTATAATATAAAAATCAAGGTTATATTATAATTTTTTCATATACCGTTGAAAAGCAATTAAATGAAACATATTATACGTATCAACCACACTGAAAATACTAATAAAAACGGTACAACATTGTAATGTGTTCTAGTTTTAATAATTCTATAAAAATGTTTTTCAAAATAATAATAATAATAAATAATTAAATACATATCTGTGTTTTACATATCAAAATCAGAATAAAAATGTGAAAGTCGACATAACAGCAAAAGATGGTTCAATTAATTTTTTTCAAGACTTTTCAAAATCAATCTCATCATATCAACAATTTTGAAAATAACTGTAGGATTTTCGGAGTTTAACAAATTTATGAGCATAGTTTCAATAACCGGGCCGTCGTCACATTCAAAAATTTGAAGTTTCAAAGTATCGAAATAAGGGCAGTCATATATCAAATATTCGAAGCTCCTCACAACATGGGAATCACAATTCAAACAGATTTCATCTTCACCTAAACAATATGTTTCCGAACCATAAAAAAATGAACTTACATAATGATTTGTAAGGCGAGCTTGTGCGTGCAGACGCATTGAGTTTAATGATCTCATTTTCATAAGGTAAATAGCACAAGAGCGAAAACGTGGTGTGATAAGAGATGGGTATAAAGGTAGACTGGAAGAGTTCATTTTGTTTTTTACATCTGTTTCGTATAGATATAGTGCCTAGCGGGATGAACATAAATCGATGTTCAAGTTTGCGCAAATTATCGATATCCCAGAGATCTAGTATATCCGATTCGACAAAAAATAATTTCAAAGATCCCATCAAGTTATCTTCACATGTTTGTTTAGAGAGGTGTAACTCTATCAATTTTTTCAGACATTTTTTCGGGTACTTTGAATCGTCCATATCACAAAGTTTAATAAGCCAGTTCAATGCGGCTTTAAAAATTACATATTTGATATGAAAAATGCTGGTGTGTTTTTCGGTAGACGAAGTACAAGTCTGAAATATTTTAATTGTGCTTTTTCAAGCAGCTCATAAAGATTGGAATTATACATATGCGCATTATACAAAATTGTGCTTTTTATCAAACTTTCGGATTGAGATGTTGGTTTTATATGATCGTCACCGCATTTAAAGATGTAAAATTAGAATATCGCTAACCCTTTCTCTTTTTCTTTTGAAACTGTACGATTTGAGTTTTAGATGTATTCATTTCTAGATGGTTTAGTGTACAATATTTCGCAAACACGCAGAGATGTCGGTTAAGTTCGAGAGGGGTGTCTGATAGAAGGATAATATCATCCGCGTATGCGAGCAATAGTACTTCATTTCTCGCATCAATTGAAATTCCTCTACAACCTTCATTAAGCAAAAATTGTTCGAGATCATATAAAAAAAGGGCAAAAAGAATAGGGCTCAAAATTTCGCCTTGTAGCACGCCTCTTGTAAGTTTCACTTTGTTTGTTTGGTCTGTACCACTTTTGATAAACGCTGTTGCTTTTGAATAAAAATCTGATATAATATTACAAAATTTGGAACCGACTCCTAAAATTTTCAGTTTTTCTATTAAGGATACCTGGTCAACAGAGTCAAATGCTTTGCAAAAGTCTACAAATAACCCGAAGATGTTTTGTTTATGTTATTGGGAGTGAATTTGAATCAGCAAAGTTAAAGTAAATATATTATCGCCGCAACTTCTCTTTTTCCGAAACCCTAACTAAAATTCTGGTAAAATATTTTCGCAAGACAGAAAACGCTCTAATTTGGTAGACATAACTGTTGTAAATAGTTTCGCGATACAATTGACAAGCGTAATGAATCAATAATTAGCAGGGTCGTGCGGATCACCCTTTTTGAATAAAGGGGATATCCACAGTATGCTCCACTCTCGCAGAGTTTTTTCGGTTAACAGTATCTTCTTAAGTAAAGACTGTATGTAAAAAATCCAGTTCATTGGTAAATTTTTATAAAAATTATTGCGTATCATGTCGGCACCTGGTGCTTTACCATTTTTACACTTTTCCAAAGTCATAATGACGTCATTTGTAGTTATATAAGCATCAAGTATCGGGTTTGGATCATGGGTAATAATCTGGTGAGTAGAGAGAAGCGGGGGAAAGAATCAGAGAGGTACACATACCAGGTTGCGATGTTGACTGGATTTGTGATTTGTTTTCTTTTGATTCTGTGCTTTTTCAAACGTGACCAAAACTCTGATAAATTTACCGCATTAATCAAGGCCTCAATCTCGGCTTTTGTGAATTTCTTACGTTTATCGTTTATTGTTTTTTTGAATTCAGATTTCTTTTGCAAATAAGTCGAGGTTGAGGCCTCTGAGAAATTTAACTTTTTGCTTGTTTGCAGTCAGCGTCGAACCAAGGTTTCTTATTCTCGGAGTAAAAATTATCAGTTTTCTGTTTTTTCAAAAAACCGAGGTTTGACGCAGAACTGCGAATTGCATTAATAAGAGTGTCGTTCATATCATCGACGGAATCAAAGATTTTACAGACGTCCGGATGGAACGCAAGTTGATCTTTAAATTCTGTTGTGCGGTTATCTCTGGATATTAATTTCTCGATTAGGTTGTCCTGAGTCTCATTCAAAATTTTATTAAACGTTATAATGATAGGAAAATGATCTGTTCGCATAGTAAGTTGAAGAACTTTAAAAGCTTTCAATAAATGTAAACTATTTGACGAGCACCAAAAAAGATCAACTATATTTTTTCCATTATAAGCAATGTGCATATAATTCGCGGGGGAGTCACTGCGGGACCTCCCGTTTCATACCAAAAGATCATGCTTCTTCATCAAAACGGTTAATTCTCTACCTTTAGACATCGCCAATGTATCTTGTGACTTTCTATCGCAGAAAAACTTTGAATTTAGCAATTCCGCTAAGTACGGATTCAAATTACCTATTCTGCAGTTCAAATCTCCCCCGATAAAGATAGGAGTACCCGAATAATTAAAAGAAAGTAACAATAAATTTTCATCGAGATCATTTAAAGCAGGTGTAATTTCATTCAACGGAGGAATATAAACAAAAATCAGTATAAATTCAACTGTTTTGAATTGGATTCTGCACCTAATAAAATGTTTTTTTGACTCTATAATTTGAAGTGCCTTCCGAATTTACTCAGTCGAGTTGCCGGACTAGCTACAAAACCAGTGAAAGGATACGGTACAAACGAAGGGTTTTCCGAAAGCCAAGTTTCGCAGACACAGAGTATATCCGATCTACCCACAACGCCGAGGATGTCTCCCAAGTTCTTGTAGCCTTGCAGGTTCCAAAAGATAAGGTTGAGTTTAGTTGGATTTGATTCTTGAACTAGGTCTTGATTGTGGATCCTCGGAGTAGGGTAGGGCGGGGCTAGTTGAGCAAATTTTTACTTGAACGGATGTAGCTCCTTAATGATAAGTCTCAATAAGTTGTTATGCGGCTTGATGGATTTGTTGTTTATCGCTTAACAAAAGTGTCAATAGTATTTTTTTTGTAATAATTAAAATTGAAGAGCTACAGCTGTTTTAATGCAGAAAGTCAAATATGCTCAATGTACCCCATAGGTGGGGTAAGTTGAGCAAAGGTGTGGGGCAAGTTGAGCACTAAGAAAGTATAATGAAATCATAGGTTCAATGTTGACTAGTGATGAAATACAATAAGTGTTTAACAATCAGTTCTTTATTTATAGTCTTTTAGTGACAGAGAAAACAAAACTTATAGTAATTTTCTTTGAATAATTAACCAAAAGTAGAATCAAGAAAACAATAACCTGTCATAGGAATAACTTCACTATTACATTCAGTCTTTCTGTTTAAAATCAGACTGCGCATTAAATGATGTTGCCCTACCAAGGCTGGTGGGTTCTGGTTTTCGTATGGATAGCTCCGGATTTCGTTTTAAAAACATCGTAAGCCATTCTTTTCCGGCCATCTTATTTGCAGCCCAGCTGGGTGGAATTTCAATTTCGAATTTATTAGCACATTCGTAGGCAAGGCGACGGACATCTTTTGGAGAATATCCGTAGAAGATTGATGCCATTTGTAGCAAGTATTTTTTCAGTGAATCTTCCTGTGTAGAAGAAAATACTTGTCTCGGTGTTGCATAGCCCATGGATGAATCGCCACCTTCATTTAATTTTTTCAGATATCTTGTCAAAGTCATCCGTTTGATACCGAATTCTGTAGCGGTGGCATTAACACTTTTACCTTCATCGTTCACAGCCTTTGCAGCATTTTTTAAATCTTCAGTAGTGTAAGAACATCTTGTAGTTATTCTCTTGTAAGTCCGCATCCTAATAAAAAATAAAACATTCATTAGTTTAGTTGTTTGAATCATGGGGTAAGTTGAGCAACTATGCTCAACTAACCCCAACCCAGAATTTCAAAATAAAAGTGAGGTTATAAAAAAACCGTGAGAATTATACCCAGAACCTCTCTGCATATCAAAAGTACGATAATTATATGGAAGATTAACACTTACCTGATTAAAAACAAATAACATTTGACTAATCCAGACGAAAACTTGCGATAAATGACGTTTTTACTTTTTGGTCTTAAAATAAACAAAACACCCGTGCTCCTCACTCGCTTACCCAGTTGCCACTAGCGATCGCGTGATGTTTATCCCTCCCGCGCCTCCCTCTTTCCGCCATACGATGTCTATAAGTACGGTGAATAGTTTTCGAGATATTTCGATTGCCCAACTTGCCCCTATGCTCAACAAGCCCCGCTCTACCTAGCGTGTTGCACATGATCAGTGGGTTGGCGGGTAACTCTTGACAGATCATGGGACCTGGTGCAGAGCCCGTGCCCGTGCACTACCGCATTGACATTTGCCCCCTGTGTGGGCGACTGAGACCACTGCCCGTGAGCTGAGGGTTGCGATGCAGCAGCAATTCTGTTGCAAAACCCGTGGGTTGCTATAGGAGAGGTGTCCTGGGTGGTCATGAAGGAACACAACCCGTGAGTTGTGTTCTGCTGCTTTGGGGGAGGCAACGCAAAATATTCGGTGTACGGCCTGTGTTGTGAAATTGAAGCATTAACGGAATCCGAGATCAGTGGATTGTGATATCGTTCGGAGTCAGTAACAACGCCCTGTTCGCTAAGTCGTAGTTGATCAGTGTAGAGTGGGGTGGGAATGCGTGGAGAAGTGACTTCTCTAAATAAGCGCACAGCTGTCCGACGTGGCTACTGGCTGCCGAACTCTCCTAAGGGCTCATGTCATGTCTCGATTGCGATGATCGTTTCGCTCTCGTTTTGCTCTGTTTGATCTGCGTTTAGAAGCCATTTCACTAGCTTCGTTGGTTTCGATGATCCTTTAGAGGCGTGTTCCGCAGCTTTACGTTTAAAGTTGATGAGAATGAAATCTGGATGTTTTTCAGCTTGGAAGGGGTTAGGAGTAGTCTGTTTTGTGATAATAAGGCATCTTGTTGGCGAAGTAAAGTGTGAGAAGGCTTGGTTGATGGTATTTCGGGCGCCGAACCACGTAGCAGATTAGCAATTTTATTTCAATCTTACACAGTTTGGCCGATCAAGATGTTGTTTCCTCGGATTTTTGGTGCAAATCCTTTCTCCCTCAATTCGGGGAAAAACTGTAGAAGTCTCTTTCTCTGTTCCCTCTTCTCCAGTGTGAGATGATCTCCTATTGCTAAACCAAGGTTCCGCAGCTCTTTTGTGAAACGAAACATGGAGGATTTCATTTGTCTTGATGCGAATCAAAACAGGCCGATTACCGATGACTTTGCCTCGTTTGGCTACCGAAATCACTACATCATTAGTCACTTCACTGTTTACACTGTGTAGGACTTTTATAACGTTGGTTCGCAGGAACGCATTTATTTCCTCCACATCGGGTACTTTGAATCTCTGTTTTTAAGATTATCAATTTCTGTTTGTAGATTCACGATTTGGGTTTTCATGGCGTGTTTGTCCTCGCATATTGGTTTTATTTTCGCAGTTTCAGCTCTCACGGAATACATTTCACTATCAATTCTCTGCACGTGGCCTAGAATTTGATCGATTTTTTCTTCCATGGTCAGGTTCACTGGAAGTTCAGCAACCGAAGAAAGGTGTCCCGTCGCCATGTCGACTCAATCCCGTTGAACTCACTCACTCACACGAAAAGAGAAATAAATAATACGACACTCCACACTTTCGACTCAAAATTCGGTATATTATTTGCTCTGATATGAGGCGGAATCAAAACACGTCCGTTCGCTCGAAATGTCAAAGCGAAACATTGTGACGAAATAAATAGACTCACCGGGGGAGCTGGCTCCCCCTGCCCTTGCTGATCACTTCTGGATCCGTAACATTACATCTAAAACCGTTTGGGTCAATTTTGGGTTGTGTGCACGTTATATACAAATATCCTGTAAACTAACTCTAAAAGACGTGAATTGGTGTTAGGACACCACCCCCTTTTTCAAGGCAGTTGGGCTCTGCAATCGCGGGTGCCAAGTGCCTCTAGAAGCACAATGCCCTCATAGGGTTGTTTCTGATCGTCCTCGATCTCCTCCCTTTGGAGGTGTATATCAAGGAAGTTCCACTGTAGGAACCCCCAGGAATGTGAGTACTCACTGGCGGATACGTTTCCTGTGAGTGGTCGTCACCACCCCCAACAATCATTATTCGATAAATGGCCGTATACGAACCTCATAAAATGCATATTTTTGTAATATACAAATAAATACAAATTCAACTGATAAATACAAATTAAATCACTTAGAATTAGGCAAACACCTTCATCTCGCCCAAATGCTGCTACCACTAACAATAAGGGCACAAATACAACTTTCATACTCGAACACGTATTAGTTAATGAATGGCGATTTTTTTCTACAAGTCCCGCTCGGCCTCGCCGTCACGTACCTAGCTACCAGCGTGACATAACTAAAGCTTAACAAATAAATACACTTTCGATTGTCCGCTACCGGGAACTCATCTAAATTGTTTTTGTTTTATATGAATATACCAAGGCCTTTCGCTCATATTTACGAACCTACCAAATAACTTTTTACGATGCACCTTTACCAAATACCGAAGCACCCGTTACTATTTTTAAGAGTAAGGGCTGGCAAACTTCCGGTGGAATTGTTACCTCATGGACGGTGGTTAGCCAAAAACGTCCGGTGGACTTCTTCCTGGAGATGACCTCCGTCAGGTAGACGCCCAGGGGAGCGGTACCATCCAGTACGCCATCCACGGTACTTTACACATCAAACACTTGTAGTTCTACTGTTTAAAATGAAATAAATGTAACACTTATAGTTGTACTGTTTAGTATATATGTTGTCGTGTAAATAAAAATAAAGTGTAATTATTACAATAAACATTATTACAACTACACTTTTTTTCTTATTTTTTCTACACCTTCTAAAATACAGTGATCCTGAAAATGTTAAAAAGTAATAGCGTGTGACGTTTGACTATTGAAGTCACGGGTCCGTGGTACCAATTGGAGTATAAAATGTTATACCACATCCATTATTGAAGCAAAAATATTTCTTTAATCAGTACACCTTTGATATTGGACCCTCGCACAATCGCGCACAAGACAGGCTGAAGTCATACGTATATAATCGAGTTTACAACAGGTCACGCATTCACAGCAACACTAGACCCAAACATGATATATATGACTAAATCATAGGTCAATCTATACGTCAACAGTCCCGGATCCTAACAAATTGGAGCTTCAAATTTACGAACACGCAATTCGTGTCAATTGAATGTTATAACATATTACATTTCTTTTTATATAAAATAATTTTCTTAAAACTGAAATTATTAAATAAAATCATTTTATAGTACAATCTTTATTTTATATTAATGCATTTGGCTCAAAATCACCAAGGTGGAAAATTCTGAATTCTGTTTTATGATGCTATAGAGTAGAAGCTAAATATAGTGATTATTACTCTAAATCATAACTAAACTTGTGTTTAAACTATATTTACCTTGGCAGAGCATAGAATTAAATACTTTTCTTGAAATTTCAATTTTTAAGNACTGTAGGTTAATTATATATTTCATTTTTACCCTTTACGATAGCGGAGATATGTCGCCAATAGTACGAAATTAAAAAACTTTGACAAAATTTGGAATTAAAACGTTTTTAAGGACAATGTCGCTGTAAATTAAGCTATATGACTATTTCATGTTCTTAAATTAACTAAATAAGTGAATATCGCTCACTTGCATATAAATAAATCTGCGGTAGCCATAGGGATTCCGCCTGTTTCCAATATTATCAGGCTTTATTCCTACATACCTTATGTTATAATGGCATTTCTTTGATTTTAGTGGTGTTCCCCGAAATGATGAGGGCGTTCATCAAATGATGCGTGTGTTCTCCAAATGACGATATGCAGACAATTAGGGTTAAATTCACTGTTAAATTGAATTTTAAGCCAAATTATAGGAACTAATTGTTATTTATTTATTTGCTATAAGGTTTATATTAACAAAAACTTAATCTTAACTGAATTAAATCACCTTTTTAGTCTTATAATTGATGACACACAGCCAAGTAAAACTCTTAACAATCATATTAAACTTTAGATATTGCTGGAGATGATCAAACCATCTAAACAAATAAATATATAGTTTTTTACTAAAATCTTATTTAAACTTTTAAACAAAAACAATCTTTCTTAATCATTATCAATTTAGGTAGAAATACCTTCTTATAAAAAAAGAAACAATATACTTAAAAAACGAAATAATTAAAATTTTTCGAAAACATCTATATCAGTGTCAAAGTAATAATACTCTCGATTGTTTTCTTTTTTTAGTAATGGCATTGAAAAAATAGAAATTATTTGCTCAAATTCAACGTGAGATACATCTTGTGGCTCTAATTTAAATTTTTTGGCATTATTACGTACCGAACTCAAGAAAGTTACTAAGATTTCTCCGTCATCGTCATCGACACCTGTCTGACAGGTGGCAACATATCTGTAATTGACATTTTTTTATGTAGGTACTTTAATTAATAAAACTGTTCCAGGGGATATTAAATTAGGATATATGTTTTCCTTGTCTTGACTGTAAGATGTACTGCCTTTGACTTCAACAGTAACAGCAGCAGTCCGTTGACGATCAGAAATTGTCATTAAATCGTCCTCATCAGATGATGAAGAGTTATAAATGGTTTTATAAATGCTCTGTTTCTTTAATTTCAGTACATCTTGTACATTCTCTATGTCTATAAACTCGTTCGGTTCAGGAGATTCCCTTAAATGTATATCCGTATTGGTTTAACTATTGGATATAAACTACCAGATAACGCTGACATTTTCAGCTCCATTTCAAGACATTCATATCGGTATAATTTAATTGTAATTTCAGGGCCTTTGCCATCTAATATTTGTAATATTCATGATACCCGGTATGGAATCTAAAGTTTTCGGAACCAAGTTTTTTACGTTAGAGATGTCATCATCAGGAATTTCTTTTACAAAGATAGTAGACTTAGTGAATAAATTAACAAAGTCTGAGGCTGTTTTAATATCTTGACCCATTAACACATGTCTGTCAGCAGTCCTTTTAAGAGTCCTACCTACGCCATCCATAGGTCCTTTTCCATGCCCAGGTTCACTGTACGTCCATGTAGCTTTTGCTATCAGTTTGAATTCATTTACTAATGTTTGTATCCAAAGATGTATATTTGTGCGGTTACGGTATTGGGATGTTGGACGATCAGAATACATATGGAGAGTGTGAATATTTTCTTTTGCCAGTATTATTTGCAGAATAGGTTTCATATGAATCCATATTGCATAGGCTTGATGATCCAAATTTTCACTCACGGTAGCAAATGATTTGGATTGACAGTTAGTAATAGAAAGTACCACTTAGTAACTAAATAGCCATTTGGGTAACAACAATATCATTTAGAGAACGGTCCATCAAATCGGAGAACGTTCCCCAAATGACCGTTCACCAAATGATATTTTCAAATAACCGCGCATTTTTTAAACGGCAGCCATATTTGACAGCAATTCTCGCTTCCTTATTGTAAAATATTTGAAGTTAACATTTGATAAACAACACTATAAAAGCTATTATTGCAATATTTTGATTGAAAAATGCGTTCCCCATTTGACGACCTATTGATGTACGTTTTGTAAATAATGAATTGAAAGACACTTACCACTTATTTTAATTTCTTTTGGGGAACTACTTTCTTCACAGCCAAATTGTTTGCAACTCTCTCTACAGCTGTTCCTTAGACTAAAAAGGGATGCGTTCGAAATTTTTTTTTTCGCGCAATCAAANCTAATTTAAATTTTTGGCATTATTACGTACCGAACCGAAAGTTACTAAGATTTCTCCGTCATCGTCATCGACACCTGTCTGAGAGGTGGCAACATATCTGTAATTGACATTTTTTTTGTGTAGGTACTTTAATCAATAGAAATGTTCCAGGGGATATTAAATTAGGATGTATGTTTTCCTAGTCTTGACTGTAAGATGTACTGCCTTTGACTTCAACAGTAAGTTTTCGCGCAGTCCGTTGACGATCAGAAATCGTCATTAAAGCGTCCTCATCAGATGATGAAGAGTTATAAATGGTTTTATAAATGCTCTGTTTCTTTAATTTCAGTACATTTTGTACATCCTCTATGTCCATAAACTCGTTCGGTTCAGGAGATTCCCTTAAATGTATATCCGTATTTATGGGTTTAACTATTGGATATAAACTACCAGATAACGCTGAAATTTTCAGCTCCTTTTCAAGACGTTCATTTCGGTATAATTTAATTGTAATTTCTGGGCCTTTTTGCCATCTAATATTTGTAATATTCATGATACCCGGTATGGCATCTAAAGTTTTCGGAACCAAGTTTTTTGCGTTAGAGATGTCATCATCAGGAATTTCTTTTACAAAGATAGTAGACTTAGTGAATAAATTAACAAAGTCTGAGGCTGTTTTAATATCTTGACCATTAACACACACCAACAACACATGTCTGTGAGCAGTCCTTTTAAGCTTTTGTTATCTGTTTGAATTCATTTACTAATTTTTGTATCCAAAGATGTATATTTGTGCGGTTACGGTATTGGGATGTTGGACCATCAGAATATATATGGAGAGTGTGAATATTTTCTTTTGCCAGTATTATTTGCAGAATAGGTTTCATATTAATCCATATTGCGTGGGCTTGATGATCCAAATTTTCACTCACGGTAGCAAATGATTTGGATTGACAGTTAGTAATAGAAAGTACCACTTAGTAACTAAATAGTTATTTGGGGAACAACAACATCATTTAGAGAACGGTCCATCAAATCAGAGAACGTTCCCCAAATGACCGTTCACCAAATGATATTTTCAAATAACAGCGCATTTTTTAAACGGCAGCCATATTTGACAGCAATTCTCGCGTCCTTATTGTAAAATATTTGAGATTAACATTTGATAAACAACACTATAAAAGCTATTATTGCAATATTTTGATTGAAAAATGCGTTCCCCATTCCACGACCTATTGATGTACGCTCTGTAAATAATGAATTGAAAGACACTTACCACTTATTTTAATTTCTTTTGGCGAACTACTTTTTTCACAGCCAAATTGTTTACAACTCTCTCTACAGCTGTTCCTTAGACTAAAAAGGGATGCGTTCGAAATTTTTTTTTTCGCGCAATCAAAGCTGCGTTCACTAAAATGATGCTTACATTGTTGGACATTATATTTTGACTTATATTTTTTAAATTCGTTTTTCTTCTTTATTAATGCTTGCAATAATTTAATTTTAGATGCAATTGAAGGTGAATGGGTATTAATAACCGTTAAAAATATTTTCTTCTTCTTCTTTCGAATCCGGCCATCTAGGGACCACGGAAAACAACTATTCATGATTTTCTTTTCTCTCTTGCTCTTATCCTCCAGTAGTCCTTCATCCTTTCGCTTTGTTGCTTTCGTCTTTCTTCTGTCCATACACCTCCTGTCTTCTTCTTTAGCTTAGCTTGAAAACCAACAAAGTTTTTAACCTTTGATCTGAATACCTCTCTGTTGTCCACATCCATCCTTGTTATCCCCATTTCCTCCAGGTCAGACTTGACCCCCTTGAACCATGGCATATGCGTTTTTGGGTTTTTATCAAAATAATCAAATAATTGTTTTGTTAGTCTATCATCATTCATTCTGCTCAAGTGTCCATAGAATGTTATTCTCCTCTTCCTCATTGTGTCCGTTATTCTTTCTGTTTTCTCGTATAGTTCCCTGTTACTTTTGAGTTTCCATTTACCATCTTCATAGTTTGGTCCGAGGATTTTTCGAATTACCTTCCTTTCCTTCTTCTCGAGTTCATCTAACTGTTTGGCTGTGTTCATCGCCAGGCATTCAGAAGCGTATAAGCCTTCTGGTTTAATCACAGTGTCGTAATGTTTCAGTTTCGTATTTCGAGAGATGGACTTTTTATTATAGACATTTTTTGTCAAATGGAACGCGGTTTCCATTTTTCTTGTTCTTGCCATGTTGGCTTCTTTATCTAATCCATTCGATTGGATTATTTCTCCAAGGTATTTGAATTTTGCGACTTTCTTTATTTTCCCGTATATAGTTTCAAGGAATTTGGGGCCTTGCTCAACATTTGTCATGTATTCTGTTTTCTCGAAAGATATGAGGAGCCCTGCTCTTTCAGCTGTTTCCTTTAGGATATTAATTTGCTTTACTGCGTCTTCGTAGCTAACAGCCAAGATCGCTAGATCATCTGCAAATGCCAAACAATCGAACTCCAGACCGTCTTTCTTTCTTCCTATCTTGACTTTCTGTATTCCTTCTGTTTCCATTTTTTTCCTCCATTCTCTCATAATTTTTTCAAGTGTACAGTTAAACAGTAGTGGTGATAGTCCATCCCCTTGTCTTACTCCTGTCTTGATTTCGAAGGGTTCTGAAATTTCTCCTAGAAATTTCATTTTTGATTTTGTGTCAGTAAGAGTTTGCTTAGTAATAGCCAATGTCTTCCTGTCAGCGCCAAATTCTTCCAAGGTATTGAAAAGGGTCTCCCTGTCTACGGAATCATATGCCTTCTTAAAATCCACGAATGTTATGTGAATGTCTTGGTTTCTCATTTTTTTATAATTAATTATGAGTTTTAAATTCAGAATTTGTTCAGCACATGATCTGCCTTTCCTGAATCCCCCTTGATACTCTCCCAATTGGTGATCTAGCTGTTTATCCAGCCTGTTTTGTATTGCCTTCGATAGAATTTTATATGTTACTGGAAGCAGTGAGATGCCTCTATAATTATTGACATCCGTTCTGTCCCCCTTTTTGTGTATAGGATGTATTAGGGCTGTTTTCCATTCCTCGGGTATCTTCTCTGTTATCCAGATGTTTTGGATGACACTGTGCAGCTTTTGGACCATCTTTGTATCTACATGTTTCCACATTTCAGCCACAATAGAGTCCTCCCCTGGGGCTTTATCATTTTTTAGGTTTTTTATGATTTGTTGGATCTCTGACAAATCAGGTGGATCTGAGTCCTTGAACACGTATTCTGGTTCAATTTTGTCAAACCTCTCTTTCGGTTCTTCACAGTTTAAGAGCTTATTAAAATATTGTGCTAGTATATTGCAGTTATCTTGGTTGTTAAGTGCCAACTTCCCATTCTCATTCTTAAAGCATAGATTTTGGGGTTGGTATCCCTGAATGTTTTGCTTAAATGTTCTATAAAATGATCTGGTGTTGTTCTTCCTGAAGTTCTCCTCGATTTGTATAAGTTGGTTCTTTTCAAAATTTCTTTTTGCCGTTCTTATTACTTTGGCCGTTTGCGATCTTTGTGTTTTAAATTCGATATAGTCCTGATTTTTTTTGGTCGTATACCACTTCTTCCATTTTTGCAGTCTTAAGTTCAGGGCTATTTCACACTCCTCATTCCACCACCTGTGTTTTTTCTTTCTTTTAAGTGGAGCTATCTCAATGGCCGTGTTGACCAATTTAGTTTTGATATCTTCCCAGACTTCCGAGTCTATATTTAATTTTTTCTGGAATTCTTGTTCCTTTGATTGCAACATCTCCCTGTCAATTCTTTGTATTTTGGGCTTATTCCTTTGTGTCTTATTCTGAGGTATGAAATTCATTTTTATTGTTGTTAAGTAATGGTCTGATTCGATATTGGCACTTTTCTTAACTTTCACATTCATGATTTCTTTTTGGCAGTTATTGGATATCGCTAAATATTTTATTTTATGACTATTTCTGGTGTTAGCTTTTAAGAATTGCTACTTAGGACGCGTTCTCCAAATGATTTCTTGTACTTATTTGTCCATATAAAATGTAATAGATAAGACTTTTTAATTATTTTGTGTGATGTGTGGTTAAAGTAAACACAGTTAAGTGTTTACTAATGTTAAAATGTTAAAAAAAAAAGAATTTAGGCATTTATTTGCTGCCGAAGTGGATTTACCACCTTGGTGATTTTGAGCCATTTATACTATTAAATATGTTCAACAATTGTATTTGTAATTTATTTAACTTTGGCTCCACCTTTTCCACTCGCTTTCTACCTTTCACCACCGAGCTACTGCGGTTTTTTACCTTTCTTCAGGTCCCCGAACTCTTTCCCTTTCCGCTGTATTTGTTCCAAAAGTGAAGCGTCCTTCATGTCATGATCCTTTATTTCACCTACCCGTTTTCGCTTCTCCCGTTAAAGCCTCTTCCCTGCTTCTCGCACTTAGTCCACAAGCTGTGAATAATCCAACGGGCCGCTCGACACATTTCTGTTGTACGTCCGCTTCACAGGCATTGCTATCGTTGCCGTGGCTACATCTCCTACGCATGAGTTTTCTCCATCGACCGGTGTTTTCTCGCCAACTGATCGTTGTGGAAGAACTCCTCCATTTTGTGCTTGTGCTTTTCTACAACCTCTCCGGATATGATTGTCACTTGTTTGTAAAGGATATGGAATACTAATTTGTATGAACATAGTATGAATCAACTGACGTATTTTATTTCAATAAATGTATGGCAACATGGAAACACGTGGCGTCTATGAAAACCTTATATTTGTGACAAAAAAAAAACTTGGCCACAAAAACACCAACACATAGGCAGCAGTAATACCCGTCATACATAGGTGGCACCACTCTCCAATTTCAATACATATACATAACATCAATCCCTTCCTATTTTCCACTTCCGTTGCCTAACCGAAACCGAAATTGATGAATTGAATGTTCTCTTCTTAGATGCTTCTTCTGAGTACGGTTACGTACTTGAAGTAGATGTGGAATATCCCCAACAGCTTCATGATTTACAAGCTGATCTCCCCTTTTTAGTTGAAAACATTATCTCTCCTGCTAATATAAATGGTAAAATCCAAAAACTGATACAAAACTTTATAGATAAGACAAAATACGTTGTTCATTATCTTACGTTTCAACAAGCTCTTTCCAGTTTAAACAATCTCATTGGCTTAAACTTTTCATCTATTTAAACACCCGAAAACGTAACTGGAAAATAATTTTAGAAAGTCTCTCTTCAAATTAATGAATAACAGTGTTTTCGGAAAGACAATGAAGAACGTCGATAAACGAGTTCATGTGAAATTAGTTACTCATTGGTAAAAAATTCTGGATGCATTCTTGGTGCCGAGAATTTGAACCTAATTTCTAAAATTTTAAGATATTTACTCCCAATTTCGTAGCCATTCAGATGAATAAATTACGTATTATTTACTATAAGCCTCTTATGTTAGTTTTAATCTCTTGGATTTCTCAAAAATCGTTATGTACGATTTCTGCTACAGCTTTCTTAAATTAAAATATCAACGCAACATTTCTTTGATGTATATGGATACCTATTCCTTCATTTTCAAAGCGTTCACTGAAAACTTTTACACAGATATTACTGAAAATATGAGTCACTTCGATACTTCCAATTAACCGCGCGAGAATAGTTTCAATATCCCCATTACCTTATCTGTTATCGGTAAATTCAAAGATGAGTTCCCTAATCATCCTATTAAAGCATTTTATATAACCGGAGCTAATGCTTAATGTGTTGAAGCGATTGATCAAATTGTTAAAAAAGCTAAAGGTGTTAAGAAAAACGTTATTAAATTACATCTCGAAATTGACGATTATCTTCGCGTTATTAGAGACGATTCCATACGTTGTAATAATTCAGTTAAATTTTTTTATTTTGTTTGATGTAATGACTGAATAATTATAAACGTTTTCACGGTAAACCGACACGTCCGAATCGTCACGGACAAAACAAAAGAGTAGATCCTTTAGAACTTCATGGATAAATCGTTGAAACGATTAAGCTGAATTACGCAGACCAAATTGCATCTTGGTAAACTCAAATAGGCCAAAAGGTGTAATTATAGCTGTTTTAGGGATTGAAATTGGTTCAACATTTATCTGATGGAAGGCTCGAACTAAATCGATGGTACTGAAGATTGTTTTTCCTATAAGAAGATGAGAGAAATCCTGTATATGAGGTATATGATAACGATCTGGCATAGTAATCTTGTTGAATGAACGGTAATCACCCACTGTGCGCCACTGTCCATTTTTCTTTTTAACCATATGCAATGGACTTGCCCAAGGGCTGTTTGAAGGACGACAAATTCCTTGTTGCGTCATGTATTCAAATTCCTGTTTTGCAATGCGAAGTTTGTCTGGAAGTAAACGACGCATTCTTGTAAAAACCGGAGGTCCAATTATTTGAATGTTAATGCATGGAGTTGATTGAGGGTGGAGAGGTTGTAAGTTGGAGTGGTTTACTAAATGTTATTATTCCAGGGAAATCTCGAAGAATATCGGAAAATTTGGAATTTGGAGCGATAGTAGATAGGGAAGGTTAGGTTAGGTTAGGTATAGTAGATAGGGAAGCTGATGAATGTGATGAGATACCTGGTGAAGTAATTTTAGTTAAGGTGTCAATCAATTTACCTTGTATGATATCAATAAGGAGATTAAAATGGTGAAGAAAATCTTGTCCGATGATGGCATCGTTTGTGTTGGCCATAAAAATGAACGACGTAAGCCACGCCTAGTTGTTAATGTTAATATAAATATCGACAACGGTATTATTGGCTGCATATAATTTAAATTCTGATGGTTGTAGTCTTGCTGATGAACGTGGAATTATTGTCACGTCAGAACCGGAATCGATCAAAAATTTGATCTTAATTGTAGGATCATAAATGATTAATCGATGACTGCGATTTTTGAGAGATTCTAGACGACTGTGTTTGTCCGCGCCTTTAGTCGCCTCGTCAGACGCGCATTCTAGTTTTCCGGCTCATTAAAATGTGAGTTAGTGTTTGGTGTTTTAAAATATTTGCAGGGAGAACAACATTTTTTAGCTTTATCTTTAAATTGACGATGATACCAACAAAGATCATTGTCAACGACATGTTGCTTTGGGGATTTCGAACGCGCGCTGAATTGACTAGGAGTATTTTTTGGGAAGCGTTCGAAATCTCTGCGGTATGCTGTTTTGAGTTCTGCTACATCGTTAACTAGCTGTTGTAATGTACCAGCGAAATTATTGTGATTTACATTAGAGGAAAGAATGTTACGAAGTAGGAAATCAATCTCAGCTATTTTATCTGACATTTTAGCTAATTTTTCAAGTGTGTCAGAACTTGTAGTTAATACGGATTGTATGTGAGCAGGAAGACGCTGCATCCATAAAGTTTTAAGTAGTTCTTCTGGGACTGCTGTGCCTCCTAACAGATTCATTTCATTTAATTGGTGTGACGGTTTTTTGTCACCTAATTCGACACCTGATAGTAGTGTACGAAGACGTTGTTCATACGAATCAGAATAAATGTTTACCAGTCTCTCTTTAATTGCAGAATACCTCTTAATGGTAGGTGGAGAAATTAAAATGTCTGTTACCTGAGATAAAATTTCTGTGTCGATAGCACTAACTACGTAGTTGAATTTTGTTAGGTCCGCAGTTACATTTGCTTACGTTTGCTAGTTGAAATTGAGCTTCCAGTTGCAGAAACCATACTTTGGGATCTGTTTTCCAAAAAGATGGTGGTTGGTAGGTGGTATCGATTCTTGGGATGGTTCGACGGACATTGTAAGAAAATTTGTTGCAGGTCGGGAACCAAATTTGCTGGAAGTCGTGGACGGCAAATGTGCTACTGCTTAGGGCCACTAAATGTACGACTCGTAAAGTAGGATAGCTTTCCATATTTGTAGGAAATAATAATAAATGATCTTACACGAACACTACAAACTTTATTCTAATTTAACAATTAACAAGCGAGAGAATACAGCAGATAAAAAAGGCGGATTAACTAGTAGTGGACTATATCGCTTTTTACATTTTCATTTGCTACGTTTAAAGACTCCATTGTCTAAGTGACTGAGACCATAGACCAGTGAAGATTTGACAAGCCCGCGACAACCAACTTCATTGAAGTTAGATGTTCTATGACTGTAGACATAGACATGATACACAACACTACATTAAAAAGTCGTATAAAGAGTATTAGGAGAGTTGAATTTATTCCAACAGATTCTCCGCTATTGGGTTTTGAAAATAAGCATCTATCATCGCTTCAAGAGGAGTCCGATCATGTAGCTGACATTTTCAAGGTAAACGCAATTTCAGTAACATGTAACCTTGTATCTAACTCCTTCATATATACTAATGATGGTACTAAAGGACAAGATGAATATATGTTACATCAATTCTTTTCCAATGTACCTCCTGGATTTAAAATTGTAGAGAATCCCACAAGTTTTATACACCCGCGTCATCGACTACATTTCCCTTAAAATTGTTGATCAAGACGATAATCTTGTTAATTTCCGTGGAAAGCGTGTCACAGTAAGGTTTTACTTACGAAAACGATAACATGGTTGTGCGATACAACTGTACCCAACTTTATTCAAACAAAAATACTACTTTAAAACGATGACCACATTCTCAGATGCTTATTTCGCTTACACCCGTTAATCGATTAACACCGTCTATTAAACAGTTGGTTGCGATTGAAAAAGGTGAAACGTTAAAATGGCTGCAGAAATACTAAATGTCACCTGGAAAGCAGTCTTCGACAACGCTATTGTTGACGCTGATAAAAACATACTCATTAACTTTTAAAATGATAATACCATACGCATTCCAGTAGAAAATATTTCATGTCAATTTTACACAATTCTACTGTTAAATCGATTTTTATAATTACAAACTAATAATATAAATATATACATGTTTTGTCCGTATTAATGACGAAATTTGGGTCAAATTGGGGTATTAAAGCACGAACCTGCATGCGAAAATTTTCGGCATTTAACATAAGGATCAGTCTGAGTGGGAATTGTGACAAATATAACAGGCCACCTTTTGTGCACGCTTCGTGAGCCCACTGTTTACTTTGAAGTGCATTGAATCCACTTTTCTCAGGATTTGCTCTCTCAATATTGCGTTAGACAAACAATACAGTAACACTCCTCCTCTTCTGATGAGATTTCCGGTTGTATGTATTTTTTTTCTTTTCGAAGTTTTTTTACCTTTTTTGTCATCCAATCTTTTCTTGACTTGCTTAGCTTTAGTACGTGTCAATCTTGTTTCATGTTCCTTTGTTATCTCTTCTTTCTCTGTAGTATCAGTATAAATTTTAGACTCTAGCTTTTTTGCCCTTTATTAAACTTCCTTGGGGAAGCTTGCGGTAGTGGCCGTACTGCTTCCGGTGTAAATACAATAGAATTGCTAGAAATTGTTTGTACAATTGTAAAAGGTCTTGGTGAATAATATTGTGAAGTCTAAGTGATTATTCAATATTCTGACGTTCATCAACGCTTTCCTGCTCAGTTGTTGAGACTGTTGAGTTATTGATAGCCTGAACCGTAGCCTCTGTTGGTGGTTCATCTATCAAAAGAGAACGTGATAATGGTGGTGTTTCATCTTCAGGTGGGGTTTTATCCAATGTAAAAACAATCTCGATTAGAAACATATCTAACCGTTACAAATGCAGAAGCAAAGTCGATGTCAGTAAACGAATTCCAATTGCATGGGTACGTAATTCCCGTTTTTCGAAAGCCTGGCTTGAATATTGGATGATGTCAGAGAAAGGGGCGTAGAGACGCTACAATCCCAGGAATTTAATAATTTCACATCCAGGCATGACTTGTCGAATTTACAGCCTCTTTTAATGCCATATGCAGACCGACCAAGTGACTGAAGTTTGTGAGAGCCATGGGGAGGGAAAGCCCAGTGTATTAATGTGAATGTGGAAGGAATGGTTATCTTGAAGTGTTCCACAAAATACATAGTCATATACAGTATGCCAGTATTGTGAAATATTTGAAAGCTAACATCTGAAAGCACTATTGAGTGCATCTCTTGATAGCGCTAAACGTCGGGGGTTTAAAAACTATGCACAAAAGGTACCGCACTTAACGAGTCGTTAATGATTGAGGACACCCGCTAGGATGGCGGTCGAATCATTTTGTCGACCTTCATTATCGCAAGTGCCAAGTGACGAAAAGGTGCTTACTTATGACCATCCCAGTAGTTTTTATTCTATGATGAGTGTCCTTCTTCCTTGCCAGGTCAGGCGAAATGTCGAAGCGATTTTATTTTTTTTGTGTAGATTATTCTCTAGGGGAAATCTTAAAAAAAAATGGGGAGGTAGTGTCGGATTTTTACGGACTAAATCCTCTCTCGAGCGGGTTGATAAACCCTGAGGATTGCTCATCCCCGGAAAGAAAATGGAAGAAAAACGTATTGGGAAGAGGATTGAGATGGGAAAGTGGTTAAGTATGGGGCGAGAAGGGAATATTGGGGGGGGGCGTCGAAATAGGAGGGGTTTGCTACTGAGGCCCGGAGATTTGCCGCGAATGAGATTGAGGCTTCAGGCAGGGAAGATACTTCGGTTTCTTTCAGAATTTGGGTGTTTCTGACGATTCAGAGGTAGTTTGATGCAGAGCGAAGGATCCGCATGTAGGTGCCTTGTAGAGGTTTCAGGCGATGGGAAGTGGCGCAGCCCCAGACGGAAATGACGTAAGAGCAAAAGGCCCTGTTGATTGGAGCAGTTTAGGAGCATTGACAGAAGGTTATTAATTCTTCCTGTGCTTCAGAAAATGGATTGGGCGGGGTTTATGAGGGCAATGCCATCAGCCTACGGAGCTGTCAGAATAGAAGTGTCGGAGGGCATGTCCGCTCAAAACAGGTTAAAAAGAATGGAGGATAGTTTACAGCCTTATGGGACACCGGCTGTGACGAGTTTACTGGCGGAAAGAACAGAGCCAACGCGGACTTGAATGCTTCTTGGGGGGGGGGGTAGTGTGTCTGAAATCGGATTTCAAGGCGGCGAAGTTTTGGGAAACGGCTTTAGTATTCTCGTGAAAGTCGTCAGGCGAAGGTTGCAGCATTTTCTTCGTCTGAATAGTAGGCGGAGCCGTTCTGTTTTAGTGGTGGAAGATGAGCAGCACTGTTTCGAAGAGAACCGATCACTTTTCAAGTGCTTCGTGAGTGAGTTTCTGCCTGAGTGCTATAATCATCGAAAGGTGCTCTGCGGAATTCGGTAAGGCGAGTTTTCAGTTCTAGTTGTAGGGTGTTTACTTCGGAATGGTGTGCGGGGACACGGTGTCTTTGCCACAGGCGCCGGACCTTTTCTCTTAAGGAGCTCAAGAATGTCTGCGGGGAGAGTATTGACTGTGGAGGCGGTTGGGCGGGAGGTCGTGGAGAGCTCGACACTGCTAGTAATATCGTTTGAAAGGAGATTTACTGCGTCATCGAGTCCCTCTGTTGTGCGAATTTGCGTGCACTTAAAAGAAGATGTCTCAAGGGTGTAGCGCAGATGTAGCCAGTCTAACCAGGATGTTAGCTTTGGAGGGTTGTATGTTGGTCAGCCGATTACGATTAGGAGAGGAAGGTGGTCTAAAATGAGTTTGTTAAGAACAGTAAGGTCGGCGGAGAGATTAACGTTCCCTGTGAAGAATGTGTCTGGTATATCTAGAAGGCGATTGTTACAATTCCGGAAGTGCATGCGATCTGGGGGGGGGGGGTTCAATTGTGAAATCGAAGTCAAGAGAGTCGACAAGAAGGGAAATACCCTTTGTATTATTGTATAGGCAGCCCCAGGAGTCGTGTTTGACATTGAGATCGAGACGTTGGGTCGGTGTAAATGGGGGAGGTTGGATAGATCTGTGATAGGCCGAAAGTTGAAATGATTTCAATGCCAACTGGTTCTAAAGAGTCGGTTGCGAAAGAGATAGGCTTGTGTTTAATAGAATTCCTAATGAGAATGGCTACGACACCGCCTCTGTAGTTTTCACGATCCCTTCTGTATGCTGTGAGTTCAGGACATGAAGCTTGATTTAATGGGATAAGAAAGTTTTGGTGATACATGCAACACCGATTGACTTTTCCTCAAGCAAGTGTCCGGGTTCAGTCAATTTACTTCTAATACCATGGGCATTCCAGGTAACGAATCGAAGACTATTTGAATGGGCTGTATTAGACGTTTGTGGGTTGTTGGAGGACGGCAACTAAACTGGCTACCAGAGACAACAGGAGAACGGGTGGTTGCTTGGACACTCTTTGAAGCAGGTGGGGTGATGGTGGCCTTTTTTTGGGGCGTCGATTCTACGGTAAAGGGGTAACCGCGATAGGTGGCGCGGTGACTTCCTTTGCAGTTAGTGCAGGAGGGAGTGGTATTGGCGCCTTTTTTGTCTTTCGCCTTGCATTCGATTGAGAATGATTACGACCGCTGAAGGAACAGACCTAGGCTGCGCGGCAGTAATTGGCCATGAGAATGAATTTCAGGCAACGGCGGCATTAGGGGACGTTTCTTTTTGCTCTTTGACGTTGAGCCCGCTGATCTTGCCAAGCTCCAAGATTGTCTTGGACTTTTTGTCCGACCTGTCAAGGCGAACGAACGAACGGACACTAGTGGCGAAACTTTGTCACTATTGGACATATACGACTTGAAAGTCCCTGTCTGCGGAGCTGGTTGGCAGAGAATTCGACGTTCGAGGAGAGAAGAAAGTCCTCTACAGAGTTGAGATACACTCTGATGGAGTCACTGGTGTTAACTACAAAGGGTCTTTTGGCGGATGGAAATTGGGGGAGGAGCTGCAGCGCCATGGGCGGAGGTTTCAGTTTCGGACTCTACGTCCGTAGGTGTCGCAGAAGACGACTAAAGGATTGGTGTTTGCCTTCTACGTTTAGTTATGCAGCTATTAGCTTTAGTAAGCGAGGGTGATAGTGGAAGTTTTAGAAGTTACAAGTACAGGGCGGGGCAATGGAGGTGGTGCTAGGCCGGATGTCTTCTGACATGGGCGTGGCCTTATTGTCTGCTAGCTGACGGACAAAGGAGTCCAAAACGCCTGAAAACGCTCTTGGGTGGGCGTGGCTTCAGTTGAACGAGAAAACGACGGTTGTTTTTGTTTATTAGCGAGTTAACGGGAACGAAGAAGTACAATGGGACGTTGGATACTCGGTCCCTAAGACTATTGGATTTGTTAAATTAATTAATAAGAATGAACATACCTGCAAAACAGCTGGACTATATTTAATAATTATAAATAACGTAGAAATTAAACCTCCTTGTTTAATTCGGCGTCGCTAGGCAGACAGTGATAGCTGCCGGTTGTAGGAAGTAACGGCTGCGAGGGCTAATAGAAAGCAGTATATTTCTCTGGTAGAGACGTCTGACGGATAGAATGGTTCGAGCTCGTATGCCGATTTTACCGTGGATGTCGGACTTTTATACTAAAATTGGTTACCCTATCCACTGAGAGAATCGCACATCGCGAACTTCCTCTTACGTTTATCCCCCGCCTTTGGATACGAAATCAAACCAAAGGATGTGAAGTTCTCTCTATGTTCTTCTACCTAAACTGCAAATAATAATCTTTCCTTCTCGTATTTTCGACTGCAATTTACAATTCCGAAAATTAGCAGCAACTAAACTACCACACGAAAATAATTTCTTTCACCTACAACCTACATACACATAGCTCGGTCTCGCTCGTTATGATATATAAACCAAATGATCCTTGACAGCTAGCAAACGCAAAAATGTACAATTTTGGATGAAGATTGTCTTTGATTTACTCATTGGCAGAGTTGAAACTATTTTAAAATTATTGAATACTAGATTTAGCTGCGGCTTCATTCGCGTTTATGTCCTAAATACATACGTGTCAAAAACCATTAACGACCACATAAAACTATCACTCGGGAAGGGCATTTTTTTTTTCTGGATAAAAAGTGCCCTATGTCTGTTTCTGTCCCCCTGACATTGTGCCTATAATATATTATAATGATCGATCAAATAGTTATGGCATGAAATCGACTATCTATTTTCTAGATAATAGGTTCCCTATATCCCATTCTGTACCACTGATAATGTATCTACAAAATTTCAAGATGATCGATTGAGGGTTAAGGCGTGAAATCGACCACATAAAACTAATGTTTCTATACTTCGGGGGCAGTATTTTTTTTTTTTGGATAAGAGGTACCCTATGTCCTTTTTTGTACTTCTAACAATTGTCTACAAAACGCCGCATTTTTTTATATATATATTTTATTATTCTCCTGTGGGGTGTACAGTGCGACTCGGTATATCCCAATTCGACTGTGTACATACATTATTTATACACGGAATTTAGCATGACTTATTTACCAAACACTAAGGAGCAGGAATTTAGACGCCACATATTATTGTTTTGTCCATCCGGTCTACTATACGAACAAATTATAATATACTTTTGGCTCGGGAAATGTTTTAATAACGTCACCCTCTAATTGTCTCCAAAACACAAATTGCTGGAAATCGGTAGGTATGCATTCTACAAACTCCTATTTACAGAATCATTTTGATTTCACTGGATCAAGCAATTTGATACAAACGAAATCTTATCATTATGAAGATAAGGGCAAGCCATTAACTAATCATTCAAACTTTGACCTTTGAAATCTTTTTTCCAAAGAAAATAAGCGTATAAGGGCCATGTTACTTGAATTACCTAATTAACACGTATTGTCCTTGAAGGGTAAATGCACCACGAATCTACCATCGGAAGTATCCCGCGTTATTCGTGTCTACAAAGTGATTTCCACATTGTAATTCTTCCTCTGACAATGACTTCTGTGTCCACTAGTTCTTCTTGGGCCCCAAATTTCTCGACTATATCGCTTAGTTCACAGTCTTTGGATTTTTAAATGATATTGTAGGTTATGTCTTCAACGTTTTTAATTAAGAGCATCTGCATCGCTAATAGATCCTCCGATGATCCATCCAAGAAAGCTTTTGTTTAAGTACGCCTTACTGTTTTACAGAAACGTGCAACATACGTAAATTATTTTACATAAATATTATTTAGGTAGATTTCAAATATCTGTGTGGATTCTGCTGAACTAACACAAATTTTACCACATTAACATTGAAATTCAAAGTAGACGAGAATCCTCAACTTCATTAAAAACGAATTGTCTAAAAAAAACATAATCATATAAAATGCCGACTTGTTGTTAGTGGTGGAAACGGATACTTGTTTCCTTCAGTTAATGACCAGAGTCTAGCATAATTTATTAAAATAAGAAATATTGAGTCATTTATAATTTTAGGTCTCTCTATTTTGGCTACTTCTTAAATCAACTTTTTAAGCATTGTTTAAAATTAACCTTGGATAGGAACTTGTATCAGATAAGAAACAAATAAACAGTACCTATCGGACGGAACTGTACCCGCAGTCTTTATTGTTTCTTGAGGATGCACGTTCCACCTCAATTCGAATAACATGTCAATAGGCATGGATATTACTAGCGCGCCATCTAGATACATATATACCTGCACCACAGTGTTTATAAATATTCAAAAACTGACCGCCCAGACTCGAGTTTAAACCATGTCATGTCATATGTCGGGTAAAGTGACGCTTTTTAACAGAATCTGCAAAATGGCTTCCGTATATCGGATGCCACTTTACCTCGGACGTTATTTCAACCGCAATTGTATCATGTGTGGATGCTACATAGTACCGTAACTATATGAATATTTCCCCCTTCCTAGTAATTAAACCAATGTTTACCGTCATTGTTATAACCTTCAGGAATGATTGATCAATTTACAGAGAGCATTATAACAAAACAAAGTAAGTTATGATTCTAATGCTGAGAAACATTAACCCTATATATTGATATAATTAAATAATGTACGAAAACCATTATGCAAATGACCGTAGACAATGTTTTAATACATAAACCAATGCTTCCCAACATTGCTACAACGAATGCTTATGATTGATTAACGTACAGACTACATTGTGACAAAACCATTACTTTGATACTTTCTTATTTTTTAGTGGTTGCCATCAACAGTAGAGCATTACGCTAATGACCTTCAGCACCGGCTCAAAATTAATGTCAAAATACATTAGATCAATCACATTTTTCCTTGTATTTAAGCTACTTTTTCGTTCGGTATTTGTTGTCTTTCCTCTTTGGTTCATAGGAATTCATCATGGTGTTGCAGTAGAAACCGTGCAGGAGGAACCATAATAAAATTGTGTGTAGGCAGTGGATAGACTTGCGAAATATTGTATACTCTTTAATTTAATTTAAATTTAATATAAATGAGAGAATTCAGGTACTTGTATTGGGGGAATTGTGTTTCGATCTATATCGCTACCTCTCCAATCTGAATCTGCATAACCTATTAAGTTACATAAGTTAATTTTGGATGAAGGCTGCGTTTTATATACCGCAATACCCTTTTTAAATATTGCCATAACAGTTTATTATTTTTACATTAATATCTGCTTAATATATTAACTGCATATGATAAATCAGGACGTGTGCATACCATTGCATATATTAAGCATCCTATCAAATTTTTACACGGTGCATTATATTACTCATTTGATTCTACACCAGCATAATCTAATTTTGAAGGTAAAGGAGTTTTAATCGGTTTACAATCTGACATTAAATTTTTTAAGAATCCTTTTTAAGTAGACAGTTTCGTCATAATCAACATTACTCTTTTGACTAAAACCTCGTGCAACCAGTCGTGCTTTGTATCTATGTAATTGCCCCTGATTATCAGTTTTAGTAGTAAAAATACATTTGCAACTAATAATATTTGTATTTAAAGGCATCCCTCGAAGTAGTCCCCGCCTGGACATCCGAATGGAGGACTAGTTTACGTCCGGAGAGTGCCATACCGATCCTCGTGATCTCTGAAAGAGCTGCTGCCCTCTTTTAGGGATTTGTCTTAGTCTGATTTCTCTTTAAGAATCCCTCCATTATGGTTGAACCCATAGTCCGGCTCCCTAAATCATCGAAACTCGCAAGCCGATCCACCCACTCTGGTTTGTACAAGGGTTTCGTCAAGGTTCAAATCCCGTCGGTCTGATTTATAGTTTAATAAATATGTTACGGTGTAGTGAGTATACTGACCTATAAAGGTAACAAAATAGTTTTGGCTTTTAGTTGTCGGTGGTGTAATTGGCCCACATACATCGGAATGAATAATAAATAAGGGCCTAACAACATGACTTTTATTTTTGATTTTATTAAAAGGAAGTCGAACTTGTTTCCCAAAGATACAAGCTTCACAAAGATCACTAGTGGGAGTTATTTGACTCAAAATTTTAACGTTATCAACTAATTGATTTTGTATTGATTTTTTAAATTTATCATTGTTAATATAATCTAAACTTTTATGCCACAAACGAAAATTATTGTTATAACTACTGCTTTTTGATGACTTCGTTATATTTGCCATGTTTGTAAGTATCATAAATTTTTCACTAAATAAGCCGTCATTTGACTTACCGGACGGTATGATTTTATTTTTATCATCTTGAACCTTTACTCCCTCATTATCAAATATTACCTTCATACCAGTTTCCTGTATTTTCTTGACCGGCAGTAAGTTGGACACTGCATTTGGTGTATACAAAACATTTTCCACGGTGCCTCGGAACACTAAGTTGGTGGTGACTGCAATGGTTGCAGCTAAGGTTTCACCAAATTTTGCAATAGCAATACGCAGTGGTGGTAATAAATTGGTCCAGGAGGTAAAAACATCTTCTCTGTTAACGACGTGATCTGTCTCTCCTGAATCCAAAAAGAAATTTATGCTTCTATCCCTGTTTCCCAACATAAATGCAAAGTGACTTGTTTCTGCAACATTGACTGCTTGGGTTTCTGATTTTTGTGCTGCTATCATTCTTTTGTAGTAGTAACAGTCAGATTTTATATAGTTGTGTCTTCCGCAATGATCGCAAATTATTGTGGGCATTTTATTCTTGTCTTTTGATAGAAATTTTCGTGGCAAGTTTTTTCTTGAAAAACCTTTTTCTTTTTTCTGTTTGAATTTTTCACTGCTCCCACTCAACGGTTTATATCGTTTATTTGCTTGCAAGTTGAAAATATTGAGTCATTTATAATTTTAGGTCTCTCTATTTTGGCTACTTCTTAAATCAACTTTTTAAGCATTGTTTAAAATTAACCTTGGATAGGAANCATTTTATTCTTGTCTTTTGATAGAAATTTTCGTGGCAAGTTTTTTCTTGAAAAACCTTTTTCCTTTTTTCTGTTTGAATTTTTCACTGCTCCCACTCAACGGTTTATATCGTTTATTTGCTTGCAAGTTGAGTACCTTTAAATTGGTAGCTTCATTTCCAGTTTGTAGTTTTGCTTCATGATCGAGTAAGCGGGTCTTTAAAAATGCTAGATTTAAATTATCTGCACCTAATGTTTCTAAGGCAGCGGTAACTCCATCATACAAACTTAGGAGAGTCAGCAGTGGATGAAAAACTTTGTCCATTTCGTCTAAAACTGCTCCTGCTGCCACTAAATCCGCACCTATTGAGTCAAAACGGGTGAAATGTTGAAAAAGTGTAACATCCCCTTGTAATTTTAAAGTTTATAATTGTTTTCGCAAAGTCAATTGCGTAGCTAAACTGCGGCATCATAAACATTGTCCAATTTTGTAAAGATATCTCGCGCTTTTTCATTGTTTTTTTGCGAAACCCAAAAATGAGTCATTTAAGTACTCCACAATCACATTTCTTGAAACTAAGTCTTTCTTTTTCCACTCTTCTGTTTGCACGGCCGGCACGTCATTGTCTAATATTTCAAGCACATCAAGTTCGGCTAATAATGCGCGAATTCGAAACTTCCACACACTATATTTTTCACCATTAAATGACTGAATATTTCTTTTAGTAAGTTTATTTTCCATTGTTTTGTTTTTCACCTAACTTTAATACCCACACTGGGTCCATAACCTATAGGAAATGGGCTTTACAAATAAAACAGTATTTGCGAAAGTTCTGAATGATTTATTCTTCGTACCTTTCAGTTCACTAGTTGACAAAGAACTATTTCGAATTTTATTTTTTGAACCGACGTTATTAATTTAGTTGGAATTTGGTCTGCGTTATCAGGTGTTATCTCAAATTTAATAGGTTCGCCTGGCTGATGTAATCGAGACCCTTTGATAATTCCCGCTGCAATTTCCCGAACTGGCCTTACAATACTAACTAGCACCAATACTTAGCCTAGGTAGACATTCGGGTGATATGGATGTCCTGGCCTTCTGGTGGTGATACTAGACTCTGGTGCGAGACGCTCCAACGCTCACTCTGGATGAAGGGTAATGGTGATGAAATAATTGATACAATAGGGTTATTTTGTAAATTGAGCTTGTTTATTCAACACTGGTAACAGAACTCAATGCCACTAATTCACATTCACACAGACTCTAATTATCGGGAGCTAATAGCCACGTGGTCGAATAATAATTTATTCTGGAAATATTTTATAACTAATGCAACAGGTGTACCATTCGACTCGGTAATTATACAAATATTCCTGCTTAGACTAAATGGGCTAATTAAGGATCAACAATAAGTTAGTTGTCCCAAGATATTAGTATTAAAAGATACTTCCAAAAACTCAACGGCAAAAAGGCCCCAAAGGACCGGGAGCACGTACTTTTATATGTGTCGCGCAGCAGTACAATTTTACCGGCTTCGCTGGGCACGATGCGCAACATTGTTAAATTTTTAATGCGTATATAGGTACGTGTGTATATAACCAAGAGTCTTACTAATACAGATCTAAAGTATGTTTATAAACATTTAATATATGTGACTGGTTCTGCGCAATACAAATGTGGAATTCTAGGACTGCCTAATTCAAATGGTTCTCTATGATATCCATTTTCGTTGTTATTTAACTCGACTTGAAGGGTCAGGCTTAGGGTCCATACAGTCCTGCGAATGATAAAATTGGTCTCTCATCTTTCAAATGTGTACCTGTAATATTTTCTTTATCTAACAACATAAGTGATGTGTTCATTCAGGAAGTATTTTTCATTTTCTTAAATTAATTTTTAAGTTTGTTTGTTTTTATAAAAACTGTTTCTGAGTCTTCAATTGCGGGCGTGTCTCTGTTTTCATTCGCTTTTCTCGTATTTCCTTCNAAGTCGATTTTCTTCTATCTCCTTCTGTTTTGCGTAGAGTTCTCTGTAAAACTTCATTATTTCATTTCTTCTGTATTTATTATAGTCTTCATAAATTTTTAAAGTTGTTTCTATACATAGCGGATCGATGTCATCGTATGGTCCATATAAAATTTCAAAAGGTGTGAATTGCGTTGTGGAATGTATCGAATTATTATATAGAAATACAGCTGTTTGCATAATTTCTAGTAATGGTTCTGGTTTGCTCTTTATTTTGCAAGGTTCTTATTTTGTTCAATGGGTGAATTGCCCGGGGTAGTGTAATATATTTCAATTTCATTAAACTCCATGTATCCTTGAATAAGTCTATTATCAAATTCGGTGCCTTTGTCTACAGTGATTTTCTTAGGTTTATTATGACTAAAATAGTGTCTTAATTTTATTAAAATGGTTGGTGAGTTTTTATCTTCGATGTTATAAATTTGTCTGTATTTGCTAAAAAGATCCGAAATTGTAAGGAAATTTTGTTTGTTGCAGTACATAATGTCGACGTGGATTATTTCAAATAGTCGCTTGACTAATAATGGTCCTCTCATAATTGGTTTATGAGGGAGTCATTCATATTTTCCTAGAAGACATTCGTCGCATTTGTTTATAAAATTTGTACCATCCTGTGTTAAATTGGCCCATAATTAAAATTTTTGGAGATGTTTAACCGTTTCTTGAATTCAGTTGGGATTATTATTGTGGTAGTTCTTTGTTGCTTCAAGTTGAGTTTCTCTATTTTCCTCATTAATCAGATCTTTTGTACATTTGATAACTTCGAAGGGTGAAACTTGGTATTCTTTCTTTAAATAAACTAGTAAGACACTTTCTATTTCCGGTTTATCGAAATAGATTGCTATAGTCTTATTTGGTCGAAAATATTCTTTTACTAAGTCTTGAATGTTGTTTTGCAAGTTGTTTTTATTTAGAGTGACCTTCAAAACCGTTTTTGATTTAGTACGTTGTTTTGGCTGTTAGAATGCAAACATATGGTTTTCTTCTGTCGTATGTTGTGTTGTTGATTGCTCTTCTTCTTGACTTCCTTGTTTTTTATAGTATATAGATTAAGAGCTTTTGAATTTGTTCTTGTGTTTTCCCTTATTTGCTCCTAATCTTTTCAAATCGTTGGTTTTTATAAGTGCGTCGAATTCATAATTCTAAGTTGAATGGAGTTGTATGTATTTATATGTTCCAATAAAGGGTAATAAAGGTTATATTTTTCGCTCCTAGAAACAGTTGCAGTTTTTACTGCAAAAGGTTGTTCAAAAATGTACTCGTCAGGAAAACAAAATGCAATTTCGGGGTTAATTATAGAATAGTCTGCGGTAGTCAATTCTTAAAATTCTTTAACCGTAATTTTGGCATACTTGCGGCGTTACTTAGGTGAATTATGTCGTCGGATCTGAAGAGGCTGTCTGTTAAAAAATTTCATTTTCGTCCCTTTTTTTCCCCACTTTTAGTACATCATACCTTTCATTAGACTTGTCCTTTATTATTTCGTGTGGCCCTAAATATTAAAATAATTTGTCGTTCTAACAATAAAAAACAAGAAATATATAAATATTACACTTTTTTTAAGAAGATTAAACAAAACAATAAAGTTAAATTTAACATAAAAAAACGTATTTTTAGTTATAGTCCACAGCCCTGCCTACGCATAAGTAGATAAGCGGCCTGCATCTGCATCACCGAGAATGCTTATTTTTCTAGAATGATTCTGTTGTTCAGATATTATAAATACTACTGTAATACATTTTTATGTTACTTTTGTCTTGTGCCTATAACAAGTGGGTTTACATTTCAATAAATTCAAATTTTGTTTGTTTAAGAGTTTTTAATTGTTTTTAAAAATTTCTTTCTCGAACCCGTGAACATCACTATTTAACCCTTTTTTTGTATATTTAGCAAATACACAGAGTTACTTAGAGATAAAAAAATAAGTAAATTTTATGATTAATTTAAGGAGATTAAGCAAAAGTCTTTTGTCAAATAATAAACTTTTATTTTACAAACAATATACAAAAATGACTCTTTGAAAGTATAAAGCAGACCTTATATAAATTTTCAAACAAAAATATACTTAGGTACTATTAAACACAAATTTTAAGTAAAGGTAAGGCTTGTGCCGTTTCGTAAGAAACGATGTGCTTAACATCTTTTTGACCCTATGGGTACAAACATAATTGTTTTGCTCCCTTCAATATATTTTGGATATATATACAATTTAAAATGTTAGAATTGCTATTTCCTACGCCTAAAATGAACGGTTGATTGGTAGTTTTAACTTGAAGAATCTTTTCCAGAGGCATTTGAGTGTTCTGTAAACAAATTAACTGTGAAGGCGCACTTTCTTTTTTGGTGAGTTTTGCCGCAGTAGGTGATAGAAGATGCACCAAAAGGCAAATAGATTTTGTTTAATAAATTTTGTCTAGAGTTGGAAACATTAACGAAAATTCATAAGAAATCTGAAAAGTAATTATGTTATAAAAAAACACAAATTATGTTATTTTGGGGGGCCTCCCTAGCAAACCTTCAATATCAAGGAATCGTGGAAATCATAAATTATGTCTATTTTTTCTAAGACATACAGTTTCTCTTGTCGCAACAAAAATTTCTTCTTTCTGTACTGATGTAGACGCAAATTTTAAGAATTTTCTCATCAAGGGCACCAGTCGTATCGCTTTTTAAATTTTCTTTTTCATCTGTTGAAAGAAAAAAATTAGAGTCGAAGTTATTCCTCCAGACATAAATATTTTTTATTCTAGTATGCACACATATTTTTAATCATACAATATAAAACTTATAAATCGAACCCTTTACAGCATAAAATAAAAAATTATGTCTACATAAAAGGTTTAGTATATACATATGATTGAGTTACCAGATAACTATCTATCTTAATTTCTTACTTGCTTTTATTAACAAGAACATACCATATAACCGCTGTTCACACTGTAGTAAAATGGACAATTCAATTGTTTCTGAGATTACCTCCGTTTAACACGCGTATACGGGAGACCGAGGATGGTTCACCAAATTTCAGCTTAAGCATTTGTATTTTTATTTCTTTAGAGTATTTTAATTTGATAACGATTTCAGTTAATAGATATACTGATAAGCTTTAGAAAAAAGTGGCCAAAAGTACGATATTCATTACGTTATAGGGTACAGGCCGGATCTCGTAGAAAAGGAAAAAACCCAGACATGGGGTAGGTTGACTTGTCAGCAGGGGTAAGTTGACCTATGAAGTTGTTAGGGCAATGTCTACGAAGAAATAGGATAAAAGATACAAAAAACAGGTGTATTATTCATTTTTTTTATTGAAACAAAAAAGCGATCTTCTGCTACTCTAATTAAACGTAATAGATTTCAAATAAGAATAAACAATCGGACGACTAAAAATTAGGCAATTGAGTACCTAAAATTTAAGCCAGGTACACGTTCTGCTTTCTTATTCAGTATTCATAACATAACTAAACAACTTCCTATAAACTTTAATCGTTTGGTCACAAATCGTACCTAATGAATTTAATTATTTTTAATATTTGGTAACAGTCTTGATAGGCACAACCAGTATAATAATATGTTTTTAATAAGATAAATTATTTTGAGATCATACTATCCAATCAGTCTTCTAAATCAGAGGTGGAGATTTTTGCATTTGTAAAACAATATGTTTCAATTTACACATTTTGTATGTGCTGTTACGTCCTGATTCTTCGGGTTCGAAACGATGATTTTTCAGTAACGTACAACAACTAAATTTTGCTTGGTAGTTGTAGGACCAAATCAGTTTCAGTTTAATTTTCAATAAATCACGAAACACTAGAAGTTACTTTATTTGTAACGTTTCGATGACAGGAAAAATAATAGAAACAATTAATTACTTTATTTGTTCGAAGTTACAACCGACAAAATTGCCAGCATAAATAACTCACTCATCTGACTGTCCGTCTTCCATTATATATGAATTTGTTATCTCTACAATTACAAACATTACTACATTAATAGGCGGAGTACATTACATTCCTCCCTGCAAAAGAATTTTCATTATAGTCTTTATTAATCAAAATAATGAAAATGAAAATTAATTCTTATTTCTATAACTATTTTATCACTAAGTATTGTCCTTTGCACAAAACACTATTTTGAACTTAAATTTAGTCTTTTCTGAACCACTTCGGTGACCATCATGAAGTGGTGTTGTCCTTTTGAACCAGGGTCCGACGAGTTCGTTCCATTTCCGTTATCTCCGTCAAGACAGGCTCTGAAGCCGAATAGCTAACTACGGGTCTCGGTAGCTTGGCTTCCCCTGCACCGTCGTTGTCGGTCTATTAATATTAAAGATCTTGATGCACCTGCTACAATCCCATCCTGCAAACCTTGGTTTGACGAAACCGAAACAGTCCTGGCGGCAACAAAATAGCAACAACAAATATCTGCCAAAAGAGACAGGAACCAGCCGGGCGATGAAATAGATAGAAGGGATTTTGCTTTTTCAGAGTGAACCCTATCCTTCAGTTGTTCCAAACGGTGGCGATTCAACATTAGTTCCTCCTGATTTAATTTCGACATTTTTATTGGGGTTAACTCGAGAGTCTTATTAGCTTTCTCTTCCTTTTCTTCGTAACAATCAGCTGTAATCAGTACTTGCTCGATGGTAATAATAATTTTCGAAGTCTGGTTCTTCTCTCCATTTATCCGCAAACCATTAGACAAATATCCATTGCAGGCGGGCGACCTATTCAGAACGGAATTCTGATGGACCATCGCCGTTTGGATACCCGTTTCTGGACACGTGTACGTATATTTCAAAGGAGAAGTTATCAACAGTAGCCACCTATTTGCTTCCAGTCTCATAGCAGGGGATAGCCACTGTGACGGCCGAAAAATTGGTGATTTTAAAAATTTTTTTTGACCGAGTAAGTTGAGGAATTTTTGGATCAGGTTTTTTTTACACATCGAATAATTTTTCCACTAATTTTTATTAAAAAATATT
>NW_020438966.1:2212-8231 GCF_000699045.2 Agrilus planipennis | reverse complement strand
TTATTAAAAAATATTAAATAGTTTTAACAACATAAACGATGCCGTAGCGCCTTAAAAAAAATTCCCCCTCCATGGTCGCATCGATTTTTCAAAAGCCGGTACTTTGAAAAAATAAATATTGTAATCTGTATGGATGTAATTATCGGAGTTATTGATGTGACCAGTTCAAAAAAAGTCAAAAAAATGCGTTCAAAGATTTTAGTCCATTTCTTTCGCAATGAAATCATGTATCTTTTAAAATTTTCATACCTATATTAAACTATCGAGTCCTGGACCATATGACGGTTCCTCCTCTTCATCTCCAGGGGTTTTTTTGACTTTATTAATTTTTTTATTAATTTTTTCGATGCGATGCTCAGCAGCTTCCGGGTAGAGTCACGGTCAGTGCAGTAGTTATAGAGTGTCGGTCCACATTGAAGCATTGAAACTTTCGTTGTTATTCTGTGTAAATCCACCTACGCATCTTTCTAATCGGCAATAATACTTCCGCAATATCTTCCGGAATTGGTGGTTTGTCAACAAATGAGTCCAAGGCATTTGTAGAAACAGATTTCTGGAAGTTACACCAAGAATCAGGTCCTTCTGGGCATAGAAAATGTTAGGGATTTTCGGGTGATGAGAATTTATGATATAACGTTTGCCAAATACCATTATACATGTCGTCAATATTTGTTACATTACGACGTATTACTAATCCATAGTATTGCGTCAATTCATTAATCAACTTATCTGCTAATTTACCTTTCCCCCTAATTGCTCTCAGCCGGCTGCCCATTCTTTTCTGTACATGTTTTTTTACATTCTTTTTTAATTACTGTTTGGGTTGTGAACTTTAGCAATATACGAAGAAACTATTGTTACAGTTTCTGTATTATTGCGTAGCACCTAAAATTAATTAGACGCCACAATTTGGTTTTGGATGTTTATTTAAATGAATTTACAAATGACTTTTCTCTACAGAAGACTAAAATGGACTGTACAAAAATTACAAACTTATAGACTTAAGGGTGTCAGGGTGAGAAAGTTGCGGGGGTGCAGGGAGGAGTTGTGAACAATACAAATGAATTTCTGAGGGTCGGTATTCATGGTAGGTGCTTCTCGGAAGGTTAGTTTAAGGGAAACGAATGTTGTAAACGACATCCGGAACCAATAACGAAAACAAGATGTTATTGTAAGATGCTGGATTCTTGAAACTAAAGAAATGTGATGTGAAAATATATACACGTATGTACAAAAATAATTGAAAGATTTATGTGTATTACCTAGTATGAATAATTTTTACACATCTTAATCTAAAAATACAATAAACTTAAATGAATTTTTCTAATTGTTCTTATACACACGTTCAATTCGGAACATGCCGCCCGCCTTGAACGTACCACGTTCAACTAATAAACGCACTGTATATTATCCACCTTATGCGCTAATCTTTCAGCGGTTCACTCGATGGGCAAAGGAGCCACTCGTCTTACGCACCGTTTATATACACCTGATTTTGTTTTTACGGACACTACGCGCACCTTTCCATCGTTTCCAGGAAACACCTCCACAATTCGCCCAATAGGCCAATGAAGTGGTGGAATATTGTCCTCCTTCAAAAGAACCATGGTGCCGACTCGAATGTTGTCAGAAGTTGGATGTTGCCATTTTGAGCGTATTGTGAGTTGATTCAAGTATTCTTTGTGCCAACGCTTCCAAAAATGTTGTCTGATTACTTGGATGTGTTGCCACTGAGATAAACGGCCAATTGGCTCTTGCAAACGAACATCAGGTATGGTTGTGAATAAATCTCCTATAAGGAAGTGAGCGGGAGTTAGGGCATGCATGTCATTTGGATCAGTGGATAATGGGGTGATAGGCCGGGAATTTAAAACTGCTTCGATTTCAGTCGTGTAAGTTTCAAGTTCTTCAAAGGTGAATAGTGTATCACCTACGGTTCTAATAAAATGGTGCTTAAAGGACCTCACTGCGGCTTCCCACAGTCCGCCAAAGTGAGGTGATTTGGGGGGTGAAAAATGCCATGTTATGCCTTTATCAGCTAAATATTGCATTGTTTCCGGTGATTGAATATTTTTAAACAAATTTTGAATTTCGTTCTTAGCCCCTACAAAATTAGTGGCGTTATCTGAATATAAGTTGATAGACCGACCTCGACGTGCAAAAAATCTACGTAAGCACCCAATAAACGCGTCTGTACTTAAGTCTGTGACCAGCTCTATGTGTATAGCTTTAGTTGCAAAGCATACGAATATGCATGCGTAAACCTTTACCTTACTACGGTTCCGGTATTTTTTCTCCTTTATATAGAAGGGTCCACAATAATCAAGTCCTGTGTTCAGAAAGGGTCGCGTTGGCGTTACTCGATTACGTGGAAGATTGCCCATAAAATAAGAATTTTCAATTGGTTTTGCTTTATAACATGTGATGCATCGGTGTATAATTGTTTTTATCATGCTTTTACCGTTAATGGGCCAATATTCTGACCTTACTGCATTAAGCGTTGTTTGAATACCGCCGTGTAAGTTAAGAATATGTTGCTCTTCTATTATTAATTTGGTAACGTGATGATTCTTCGGGAGTACTACTGGGTACTTTTCCGCGTATGATAAATCTGAATTTTTTAAGCGACCTCCTACCCGAATCAATCCGTCTCCACTTAAAAATGGATTGAGTGCTCGAAGCTTACTACTTGCAAGAACACAATTTGATTTGGTTAACTGTTTCAATTCGTCTGAAAAACATTCCCTTTGTGTTAGTTTTAAAATGACCATTAGAGCATTAGCTATCTCACTAGCAGTAAGAGGGCCGATAGATTTTGATTTTGAGTTCAGTGAATTGTTTTTGTACCGAAAAATATAGGCTATTATGTGTTTTAGTTTATGTATTGACGAATATTTGTTTAATAATGGATTTTTGTTTATAGTAGCAGTTAACGCAGTTGTTGATTTTAATTCACTTAATGGGACTAACTGCATGGGTCTGTTGGGCCAATGGGTCTTGTCTCGTTTAAGCCATTCTGGACCAGTTTTCCAAACATTATTGCCTACAAACTCCACCGGTAATTGACCGCGAGAAAGTATGTCCGCTATATTGTCCTGCGAAGGAACATGTCTCCACTGCATCGTATTTGTTATCTCCCGAATTTCCGCGACTCTATTCGCCACAAAGGTTTTTAATAAATAAGGCTGTGTGTTTATCCATTGTAGCGCAATTGCTGAATCCGACCATAAATAAATATTTTCAATGTTTTTTGTAATTGCCTGTAATACTGTTTTTATTAAACGAGAGAGTACCAACGCTGCGCATAATTCTAATTTCGGTAGGGATATCGTTTTTAAAGGTGCAATTCTATTTTTTGAACATAATAAGTTGGTCAAAACCCTACCATTATTGTCAACAGACCGTATATATACGCACGCGCCATACGCCCGTTCGCTAGCATCACAGAATCCGTGGATTTCTATGTGAGCGGCATTTTCTATTATGGTTTTACGTTTAAATATGAGATTGTTTAACAGGGGTAATTGATTCCTAATGTTGTTCCAGGAAGTATAAATGTCTTGTGGTAGGGACTCGTCCCAACCTGCATTGCATTTCCATAAGTTTTGCATTAGTATTTTGGCGCATACTATCACTGGTCCTAATAAACCTATAGGATCATATAACCTAGCTATGTTGGATAAGACTTTGCGTTTAGTACATATTGAATCGAAGTCATTGGTGATTTTATACATTATTTGATCGCTTACACTGTTCCATTGGATCCCTAATGCCTTTGTTTCAGGATTTTTGTCTAGTAATAAATCGATATTGTTTGATTCGTTCACCATACCTTCTGTGATTTGTGAGTGATTCGAAACCCATTTTCTTAGCGTAAAACCGCCAGCCCTAGTTATTCCAATAAGTTCGTTTCGTATTTTTATTGCGTCTTGTAAACTATCAGTTCCTGTCATTACATCATCCACGTAACAGTCATGTTTAAGAATTTCACTACCTAATGGAAAATTTAGTTTTTCGTCATCTGCTAACTGAACTAATACGCGAGTTGCTAAATGTGGTGCCGCTGCGCTACCAAATAATACGACAGGAATCATAAAGGTTTTTAATACTTCGTTTTCATTTTCTCGCCATAAAATCAATTGAAATTTTGAATCCTCTTCATGTAAACGAATCTGCTTATACATTTTCTCTATGTCCGCGAGCATGACTATCTGATGTGTGCGAAATCTAAGGGTGATGTCCCAGCTAGAACTTTGTACAACCGCGCCGACCTTTAAACAGTCGTTTAATGATAACCCGGTGCTGGTTTTAGCTGACGCGTTATATACAATTCTGACCCTTGTTGTACTGCTGGTTTCTTTGATAACAGGATGATGGGGTAAGAAACAGTGTTTATTTTGTACTTTGTCGAATTTTATTTCTGTCATGTGACCTAAATTGACCGCCTCGCGCATATTTTTAATGTATTCGTCCCTTAATCCTGGATTTTTTGAAAGCTTTCTTTCTAACGAATAGAATTGTTTTTCAGCTATTTTTCGAGATTCGCCTAAATTTTGAATTTTATTGTTAAAAGGTAAACGAACAGTATATATTCCGGTTGCTGGATCGCGTTTTGTGTTTTTCACGAAGTGTTCCTCTACCTGATATTCTTCTTCAGAGAGAAACGTTTTACTTTCAATTTCTTCGATTTCCCAAAATTTTGTAATAGCTTTGTGTAATGAATTGAAACTTAACATGCATTTATTGAATTTGTTTGGTTTGTTATCGCTACCTATTTTCCCAGAGATTATCCAACCTAACTTGGTTTTATGCAGTCTCGCCTTCTGATTAGCAATGTCGATCTGTCCTACACATAATAAATTAAAGAAGATTTCAACCCCTAACAGCGCATCGATTTCGTTGGGTTCAAAAAATGTTGGATCCGCCAGTTTGATATTGTGTGGTATGATTAATTTGCTTCTATCAATAAATTGATTGGGTAGATTATTGCAGATTTTTGGAATAATAAGAAATTCTACATTTTCGCTATAATTAGTGTGTTGTGAATAAATATATGTCTTAAGTGAATGTTTTACACGCGTTTCTATTTCATTTAAACCTTCAACTGGTAAATTTATGTTTTTGAACGGTAAGCCTAATTGGTTAGCTAATTTTTTAGTAATAAAATGGCTTTGTGATCCGCTATCCAATAGAACGCGAGCTTCTATCATGTTACCTTGTTTATCCCTTATATTTATCAGGGCCGTTGATAACAAAACCTGTGTAGAAATTATAGCATTATGTGCCTTAATATTAGAATTTTCTGAATTTTCGCGAATTTGATCTACCTTTTGATTGTCATTCGTCTCATAATGTAAAAGTGTATTATGTTTTTTACCGCATGTCCTACAACCTGACCATTTGCAATCCTTATTCCTATGACCTATATTCAGACAATTATGGCATGCCTTTAATGATTTAATTTTCTCGTAGCGTTCCTTAACCGTCATCTTTAAGAACATTTCACAATTGTATAACCTATGAGAACCCTTACATAGACAACATGAATAAGAATTTTGTGTTGTAGCCAGCAGGCGTCGTTTATTACTCTCGTTGTGTCGCTTATTGTGATTGTTAATATTATTTGATATAGTCGTATTAGTTGCCGTGGACTTTAAGATTCGACACCGATCTTCTAAAAACTCAATAAACGTGGACATTTTTGGTATTTCTGATCCTTTCGCTTCCCGTTCCCATTCCCTGTGAGTTGCACGATCAAGTTTAGATGTAATTATATAAATTAACAATGTATCCCACGAATCTACGGGCTCGCCTAACGCCTTTAACGATCTTAAATGAGTTTGTACCTTATCTAATAACTTTCTTAAATCAACTGATGATTCTCGTGATATAATCGGTAATTCCATTAAAGACCTTACATGTTCTTGAATAATTGCACGCTTATCATTGTACCTTTTTACTAACATCTCCCACGCGCTCGTGTAATTTTCTTCGGATGACTCTAGTGCTTCTATTATAG
>NW_020438966.1:0-1125 GCF_000699045.2 Agrilus planipennis | reverse complement strand
GTATTTAATGCAGGGAAAACTTTAAAAAACATTAAAACAACTCCATTTGAAATCAGTTTTTTTATTTTTATAATATAGTGTAATATAATAATTTACAAAATTACACCTAAAAGCTATAGCGAAACAATGGATATAGAACGTTGACACTCAACAATTATATTTATTATTAGGTTTGTGCTGGTGAGTGAATAAAAAATAACTAATAGTAATATTGTTTTTATTTAATGTAGGTATAAAGAAACACTAGCAGGAAGAACAGCTAAAAAAACATTACAAGAAAAAAAGGTGTGGGTACTCTAAAAGAATATTAAAACAAATCCATTTGGAAATAATAATTTTATTTTTTTTACAACTAAAAGAAAAACTATAAAACTACAAACTAAGAAAACAAACTACAAACTAAAAAAAAAAACAAAAAAACTCATGAATGTAGGGAATCTGAAAAAAGAAAACATATTAAAAATCAACTCGATGTAAAGATACTTTTATAACTTACTGGAACTAGAGCTTTATCAATATTGAAAAGCAAGCACCCAAATACAGGTGACCGAGCCATACCTTTTCCCATAAATTTGGTGACCCCCCCACACCCCCAAATAAATGGAAGGGGGTGGGGGAGGCACCTCACTCCCCGGTAATACAATGCAGTAAGTCTAAAAGATCAGGAGTATAAATTAAAAAAGTGACTCAATACAAAATGAATAAAAAATTTAAAAAAAAATCAGAAATAAATGAACTTACTGGCCAATCTGTGGGAAGGCGCCCTCGCACCCAGTCGGATAGATTCATTTTTGCTCGAAGAGATCCTTCGTTGGATTATAATAAGTTATTATAAAATTATATTCGCGGTGTATGATCTCGTGAGAAGAAACTAATATATACGAGCAAACAGTTTATTTAATAGACATATTATTACTAGATGCGAATACATTGTATGACATCACAGGAAGAAATAAAGGTACTTTGTTTTGTACACTTTGATTGAAAAAGTAATCATTTAAGCGATATATATTTAATATACATTGCATTTCCTTTAAAAAACAAATGATAAGTACAATAATACTTACACTATAAGATTATATAAAGTATAATGTTGCGTGAGAACATTATAAAATTAGATCATAA
>NW_020438965.1:350753-360426 GCF_000699045.2 Agrilus planipennis | reverse complement strand
GGGGAGGCCCTCCCTAATTCCACAAGGGTGAGAAGAAACACACACGATAACGAAACGTTGAATCATGTAGAACTCGTAGGGTAAATGCAAAGCAATTTATAGTAAGAATATGCAGTAAGCTAAGCGAAGAGGTAAGCAAGAGATATTTTAGACTATACTACAACTACTAAACGTGTTAGTAAGTACTACTACTACTACTACTACACTACTACTACATACAAAAAATAAAAATAAAAACATCTACAAACAACAATTACTTCAAAAAAAATGAACAAAAATAAGCATGCAAATAAAAAATTAATTTGAATAAAATAAACTTAATGAATTCTACTAGATAGAACATGCAAGACAAATAACTATTTCAACTACGGGGTCATCTTTGTCTTCTCCAACGTCGATCTGAAACAGATACGATGGCAAACAGATTAATAAAGGGCAATTAAAGTTAATTATATCAAGTATTCTCACCTTAATTAATTATAGAACGTAACCTTCCAAAGTTTACAGGTGTGAAAAGTAAACCAACTTCAGGAGGAATACTATAGCAGAGAATTTGTTATTTCAGTGGAATTCAAATAAATATCCAGTTGCCCTCACTCATGGGTTGAAAATTAACTGCATGATGTTACAAGGCGAAGACGAAACAGCAAATCAAGAATATAATCCACGAAAGACTACACCCATGTAGACCTTGGCTGTTTCAGCATCACCAAACTGAACATTAATTCTCTCTCATTTTTTGCATAACCTACAGAAAAGAACAAAAGACATGTTAATTACACTTATAAATAAGAAACATTAAACACAAATAAAAACGCACCAAAAAGCAAGTAAAATAGTGAATTATAAAATAACAAGCGTTATCTTCACGCCATTTTACAACACAACCATCGATCACGGCATAGACAAATGTCAAATAACACAACGTCAATACGATCCAGATAATTGAAAAAGGTTAAAAAGAAAATCCATAAATCAATGATAAATGTCAATTTACTCTGTGGAAAATAAACTGTCAAGAGATACAGATGCGCAAAAAACTCAATTTATACTGTTGACAATGGATAATTGTTAACAGAAATTCCATAACAGATTAATAAAGAGCAACTAAAATTAATTATATCAAGTATTCTCACCTTAATTAATTGTAGAACGTAACGTTCCAAAGTTTACAAGTGAGAAAAGCAAACCAATTCCAGGAGGAATACCGTAGCAGAAAATATGTTATTTCAGTGGAGTTCAATTAACTATCCAGTTGCTTTCACTCATGGGTTGAAAATTAACTGCATAATGTTGCAAGGCGAAGACGAAATCAGCAAACCAAGAATATAGTCCACGAAAGACAACGCCCTTGTTGACATTGGCTGTTTCAGTACAACCAAACTGAACTTTATTCTCTCTCATTTGTTGGAATACCTGTAGAAATGGACAAAAAGTATATTAATCACCCTATTAATTAAGGAAGCGATTTAACACACTTAAAAGGACGCATCAAAACGCAAGTAAAACAGCAGAATCATAAAATGGCGACAAGCGTCAAGTTTGACAGACAAATGTGAAATGATCATAGATGGACGAAGTCAATTTAACAATAGATACATGTTAAACGAAATATCATAGATGCTGAGAACAATAGATACTTAAAAGCAATACTATACATACGTCATAACGTCAATTTATACAGTGAACAATAGATAACTGTTAAAAGACATGCCATTACAGATTAAAAACAGCAATTAACATTAATTATGTTATTTACTATTTTTAATTTATACTGTTACATACCAGTTCATTGTCGTAAATCCTTTCTTTGGCAACAGCACACTGTCCCTGTTCCCAACGGAAAAATGGCATAATTTAATGGCATCTGGAGTTCTTCCAATGTTCCTTTAAAATGAAATCTTATTGATAAAGTGTTCTGATATAATTAATTTAGCCTCCCTAGTAAATAACGTGCATAATATATTTTTTTATCTGTTAATATCAAATAAATATACTACATATATAATACAGGATGTATGCCTACCTTAATTAATTAACTACAAGAGCCTCCAAGATGAAAAATTAACAAATGAAACATCATAGGAGGGAGAAGATTTGTTTTTCAACAGCATCAAAATTGGACTATCTACTACCTCAATCGTTTATCTTCAATCTGTAAAAATAAAGAAATAACAAATTAAACATTGTATGAGGTAAATAAATAATGAAATGGAATAAAAACACAATAAAGCAAGTAAAACTTTTATTTTTAAAATGACGATGTGGCGTAGCTTTTCTTTCATGACAGCATTCATCATAATTATAATAAGCAAACTGGACATCTTTTAGGCGGAAAGTTAAAATACTTAATCCTTATCTCTTTTCTTCCGATACTCAAATTAAAAGTCAGCGTATGTGCGGTAAATGAACAAAAAAAGAATTTAAACACTCGTATTAAATAAATGAAACATGAAATAAAACAAAAACATAATCAAAAACAAATAAAATGGTAAAATTTTAAAATGGCGACGTGGCCGTCTGCTTCAAAACATACCTTTAACAATTTTGTCGATTTAATTTATGCTGTGGGTCATTGCGAAAAATAACAATACAGTATGAATCAATATCAATAGCCTTTCAGAGTATTACACGCAGAAAAAATAAAATTAATTCTGCGAAAAAATTAGTTCGTCAAGTTCAATTGAAAAGGCGCGAACAAAACATCTTCCAACTACGAACTTCTAATGAACCGAGCGCGTTTCAACCTTGCCACGGATTTGCGAGAGCTACTGCATGAAGCATCGATGACGTACAAAATGTTACGCAGAACCTTCAAATTAAATTTCTGCGACGGTTCGCGTAACTAGTTTCATCCCCGTTTTACGGAATTGAATTATTGTGCGTTTTTGCTTGATGATCAGAACTCTCAAAATAACTGAATACGAAAGCGAGAGAGAGTGAAAACATGAAAAAGATAATGATTCTAAATTGAATTCCGATGTTCTGGAATATAAATTAATATTTAAAGATGAGACTTTAGAAATAAAATAATAAATAACAAAAAATAGAAAATAGGTTTCCGTTCTTCCTTGAAATAAAGCCTATCCAATAAAGAAATCATCAAGATCGGTTCACCATCAGCACATAAAACAACAATAAAGTCGAATTGAGAATGAATTACATCAGTTATACGTAAAACCATGTCTTCTTCGACAATTTATAGAATTGCACGTGAAAAAAAGAAAACGTACAGGTACAATTGAGGCGTCAAAAACAAATTTACGTGGAAGAAAACAAATAGTGGTTGACTATGACGGCGAAAAGGTGAAAAGGCTGTCCGACAAACAGTGCATTAATTTTATTTTAAAAATGTGAATTCCACTCTTCCATTCCATCGATGAGCCGGGAATCGTTACGGAAATTGTTACATAAACTCCAATTTCGATATTCAAAATACAATCGAAAATAATTACTATTTTCAAATTGGCTCCGTACCACTGCAACTTCAATTCCTCAATAATAATGTTAATTATGATTTACAAGTTTTAAATGAACAATTAAAATTATTATATCAAGTATTCTTACCTTAATTAGCTGTAGACAGTAACATTCCAAAGGCGTGAAAAGCAAAGCAGGAGGAATACTATTGCAGAAAATTTCTTAGTTCAGTGGAATTCAAATAAATATCCAGTTCCACTCACTCATCGGTTGAAAGTTACAACTGTAACTGCATAATGTTGGAAGGCGAAAACGGAAGACAACACCCATGTAGATATGGTGGTTTGAGTAGGACTAAACTGAACTTTAATTCACTCTCATTTGTTGGACAATCTACAGAAATGGAAAAAAAAGATTAGTTACACTATTAGTTAAGAAACACACCTAAAAGAAAGCTCCAAAAAGCAACTAAAGTAACACAACGTATATAATTATAAATTATAAAATTGTGACAAGCGTCACATCATAACATAAATAAATAATAATGTGGAAATAATCATAGATGCACGATAACGTCAATTTTATGATGTGAACAATAGATAATTGTTAAATGAAATACCATCGATGCATGATAATTTATCAATCGTATAAATCTGGCACCCGGTACAAATAATCCACTAATTCAAACTTTACCAATAAATTGTGCGTAGTTTGCGGATTTTAAATATGTAAGTATCATAATTGTGTATCCATTAGTTCTGTTAAAAAAAAAAAAGAAAAATTATTTCGGGTGCAAGTAGAAATTGAATGTTAATAGCAACGTTTGCGTGGACACACTCGGTATATCATATAATAATTCAAAAGTGTAACAATTAAAAAACTATAAGTGATTCATTTGTGCTAGCATAGTAAAATCGCGACACAGTGCGACTAACTATGTCAGAGACATTTACATACACAAATGTAATTTGTTGAACCAACTATTCCCATGAGAACCATGTAAATAAATTTTGCATGAATAGGATGTAAATAATTCAATCAATCAGTCTAACACGCGGCTCACTCTTCATCAACCATCAGATGCTGTAGTAGTGTTAATTCAACATAGGTGCTGAAGTATATAACGTTATTATAAAACCGGTTCTTATTAGAACCATAATTTTCACTAGTCATTAACGACTACAGTGGTGACTCCGATTAAAGAACATTGGTGATCACAGCCGGAATCTTCTGAAGATGATCTGCGATGCAAGTCGCCGTTTCGCTCATTAGATATTCTTCATTGGCCAGTCCTCATTCCCATCACATTGGGTCACTCTGCAGAGCAAAAAAAACAAACTTTTGGGTGTTTCATTCCCATCAGCCAGTAATGCTGGTGGGCGGGCAGTCCCTCCGGACTATGCCGGAAGGTAAGGCGGAAGGCCCTCTTCAGCCTGCTTTCAGGAATCGTGGGAATGGGTGGATGGTGGTTCGGGTGAGAGAGATGAGACGGACGAAATGAAGACAGAAGAGAGTGAAAGATTATCTGTGGAATATTACTGCCTCGGTATTTGCCTAAGTGATCCAAGGAAACCACAGAAAAACTTGGACCAAGGCAGATGGACCCGGAATCGAACAGGCGTCCTCCCGAATGCTAAGCAATGGTCTAGACCTCTAGGCCATGCCTCTCGGTTACCTGCGCAGCCCTGCTCTACGACACTCAGCATGTAAAATGAAAACGTCGTACAGGCCAGCCACAACGTGACCTTCGTGTCTCTCGACCGAATCGCCGTTAAATTACCAGCCTTCCTGCCCTCCGACACCGAACTGTGGTTTTGTATGGTCAACCACAGTTTTGAAGCTATCGGAGTTACGTCCGAATCCACGAAATTTGGGAATGTGCTAGGCAACTTGGACCCTTGCTATGCGGCGGAAGTGCGCGATATTATTGTGAACCCCCCGGCGACTGAGCCATATGCCACCATCAGGGCACCACTCATTCGTCGGTTGGGCATCTCTCAAGAAACCAATGAAACAACTTCTCGAGCCAGGAAATTTAGGGGATAGGAAACCCACGCAATTTCTGCGCCATTTACGCGGTCTGACCCGAAGCATTATGTCGGACAATTACTGTGAACTATTTGGTCAACTCGTCTCCCGCTTAATGTTCAAGCCATCTTCGCAACCATGCGGGACAAGGGTCTGGATGAAATAGCAGAGGTAGCTGATTGCATCATGGAGGCAATCCATACGCAAGTCATGACAGCAGCTAACCCCACGACCAATCCCACTTCGGAAACCATCTAAAACTTAACCAACCTAGTACATGCCCTCCGGATGGAATTGAACAATATGAGGCATAACGGGAAATTGAAGACCCAACCTCGTTCAAATTCCCGCAGTTTTCTACACCGACGATGTTCCAACCAAAATAGTAGAACAAATGGTCCAGGGCAAGGCACACCACCACATCCCACTATTACGGATGGCAATAGGAAATCAACCAGGAAACCACGTATGGCAACGATTGAGGACCACACAGCGCAACGTTTCCTATTTGTCACAGACAGAATCACACGCCAGAAATTCCTGGTGGACACCGGTGCTGACATTTGCATGTATCCCAAGTCACTACTACCTGGGTCACGTCACTATGGCGTTTCATTATAGCCAACGTCACGAAACCAATCATAGGTGCTGATTTCCTTGCACACTACCAATTGCTGGTAGATTTAAGCAATCAACGATTCCTGGATCGTCTCACTCACCTCACCACAAGTAACCAACTGTAATCAACCCTGTCGTCTTTCGTCACAGATACGAAACCGAACACTTCCGTATACCACGACGTACTTTAGCATCAAGCCAGATTACCTTTTACAAACATTCAACAAGACACTCCATCAATACTACCCCCGGTCCGCGGTAGCATCTAAACCACGATATTTTGATCCGGACCGTTTCACTGCAGCCAAGAAAGAATTTGAAATACTGGTACAGCTAGGTATCGTAAGTCCCTCCTCCAGCCCCTGGGCATCGTTACTACACATGGTTCCAAAGAAAGACTCTGAATGGCGTCCATGTGGAGATTACCGAGCTCTCAACGCGAGAACAATTCCGGAGAAGATATCCGGTACGCAACATTGATGATTTCACCCCTGCATAGGCAAACAAAACAATTTTATCTACGATCGATCTAGTTCGAGCCTATAACCAGGTCCCTGTTGCAGGAGTACATATTCCGAAAACAGCAATTACAACACCGTTTGGTTTGTTCGAGTTTGCATTATGCAACTCCAGCCAAACATTCCAACGATTTATGGACTTCTGTTTCGCTTACATACTGCTCGCATCGGAAAGTGCTGAACTTTATTTGCTCGCCTACATTCCTATGGAATATTACTTAATCAAGCAAAATGCAAATTAGGTAAAAAAAAGTTTCTTTTCTAGGTTACTCTGTCTTGGCAAATAGAATACGCCCTTTAGCCGACAGAATGACAGCAATCATCAACTTCTCCAAACCAAGTACCGCAAAACAATTGCGACAATTCCTGGGTATGCTCAACTTGTACAGAAAGTTCCTGCCCAACGCTGTCCGTACTCGTTCTGCTTTGACTGAACTTCTACTGGGGAAAATAAAAGGAAATGCACCACTTCAGTGGAACCCCACAGCCGACGACGCATTCAATTTAAGTAAGAAGCAACTGACGCAGACTACTCTTCGGCACCATCCGCAACCAGATGCTACTTTAGTAATTTTTTGTGACGCTTCCGACCATTACTGCGTTATAACAATTCCACAATGGAACTTGGGAGCTTCTAGCATTTTTTCCCTCCAAACTCTCTAAAGCTGAAGCTAAATATAGCGCATTCGACCGAGAACTTATCGCAATTTATCGCGCAATCAAGCATTTTCGTTATTTTCTCGAAACCCGTATCTTCACTATTTTTTCGAATCACAAGCCCCTTACTTTTGCTTTCCGCCAGAACCCTGACAAATGCACCCCCAAACAGTTACGGCATCTCAACTTCCTTAGCCTGTTCTCAACGAACATTGAGCATATTTCTGGGAAAGATAATATTATTGCCGACACACTTTCACGAATTTCTGAGCTATCAAGCCGTTTCTTCTGAGGAGGAATCCGATAGGGAACTTTAGGAATACCTTAACTCAAGCATACCCTTACAACATAAACGGATTCACATTCCTGGCTCAAACAAAGCCATTTTCTGCGACTTTTCTACTATGGCATGACCTGTTTTGATTCCAACATTTCGTGTCGCTGCATTCAAACAGTTACATTCCCCAATACATCCTCGCATTCGTGCACCCATAAAGCTTATGACGCAACGATTCATTCGGCCATATGCTAACAAAGATTGTGTCAAATAGACACGTGAGTGTCTCTCTTGCCAAAAAGTAAAAATTACTCTCCACGTTTCTCCACCCTTGAGCAAATTCGAATTGCCATGAGAAAAATTCGATCACGTCCACATTGGCATAGTTGTGGTGCTACCCTCGGAAAGATAGCGATATTTCCCTATGTGTGCAGACAGATTCATACTGTAGCGACCACGAGCGTGATTGTGTGCGATCGGGCATACGTGTGTTTGAGCGTCTTATCGATTCGCCGACTAGCCGCGGGCGCTTTTCTTCATGTACGCCGTATCTGTAAACGTGTGTGTCGTACCTTTGTTCCGGGAAAGCAATTAAACCGTTCAAAGAAAACGAGACTTCTCTGGACGGCTGGAGAACGTTCCCGAAAGGAGGCAAGGGAGTATAAAAAGGAAGAGACGATCGCCGAAGTAGAGTAGAAATAAATTGACCGTTGTAGAAGTGAAAGAGTAGAAATAAATTGACCGTTGCAGAGGTGAATCAAGAGATAAATTGACAGTGATAGAAGTGAAATAAATAGAACAGTGAATAGTAACAGCAGTGTAAATAAAAAGAATAATTACCGAAGTTTAGTAATAATTTAATAGTGTTTTTAAGTTTAATAGTAATTAGCGTAAACAAATAGTTTTCTTCTTAAAATTGAATTTGTTAAACCCACGAACATTACAATACGTTGGCCTAAAGCTTTTCCCATGAGAGATAAAGAAGCCATAAAGTAGCATGAACATTCTACGAAGGATGGATCTGTCGTTTTGCCGCATGACGGATCAAGGTAGACAATTTGAGTCCCAAGTTTTTGATCCAATATTTTTATTTTAAAATNTACTTGCATTTAGATACTCTTTTGAGAATAGCATTTTGTGTTTTATTTAAAATACTTTTCCAAACGTATTATTTTTTTTATTTTGCTAGTATCACTGATCAAGCATTATATAAAATGATGAATGAAAGTTGCTTACATTGGCTATTGAAAGTATTAGAAGCTTAAAAAGGAGACAAAGAGACATTCTATGAGTGCCCTATTCTAATTCTTTAACTGAAGAGATCCCAAAAAATTGTAAATTCCTTGGAAATGGATCATCTAAAATATTAGATCGATATTGTTTTCCGGAATTGGAACATGGAATTTTGAAGTTCCAAATTGATATCAGCACCTGCCAAATCACCTTATAGTACCATTAGCAAGGAACTACATAATTGCATGAATTGCACGACAAAACAGCCCTCAAGACAATATCGAATTGATATACGCCAGCTGTGTAAAACTGAAAACTACAAGATATTGTGGTGTACTAATAAATGTCTATAATCCAAAAATTCTTAGGAAACGATTCGGAAAATTTCACTTATTAGATGAACCTAAAGCTAAAGAAACTTTGGATTCCATTTCTTTCTCTTATTACAATGTGTAAAAGGTCGGAAACAAAATGTGGTTGTAAATGTTTTGATATAAAATGATTGATGTTGATTTTACATCATTAAAATTACTTGCAACTCTATTTTGGCATTGATCTTTCACGGTAAAGCATATAGAAGAATTATTTGTCGCTGAACTGAAGAAACAATTTTATAAAGATAGAAAAACTATATCCCAATAAACAGAAAAAAATGAATCATACTTAATCTTCGTAGATATAGTGCAAACACCACTATTCATCCAGAAAAACTCCAATATTTAAAAAATGAGAAAAGGAGAAAAGAAAGGCTTTCTTAAAAAATATTTTATACTAAAGTAAATGTAGAACATAAATAGTTACTACAAAAAAGCATTCATTTGAAAAAAGTATTTTGAAAATACGTATTTTACACTTAATAGATATTTAAAATACAAAAGGGAAATCTATTTTGTATTTTATATTTGAAATAACAAATAAAAAA
>NW_020438965.1:327289-348397 GCF_000699045.2 Agrilus planipennis | reverse complement strand
CCTAGTAAATTTATTTCTGCTGGAATTTTATTTTTATAAATTTGTATCAAAAAATTGTAATTTTTATTATTTTCGTTTACGAAGCAACGAGCTAGTGGGATAAATTGTAAATATCGTTTTATTATTTACGTAAATTCTCATTTTTCATTTTCTTCGTGTAGAGAGAAAAATATGAAAACTAATCATAATCTAACCTTTCAAAGGTGCAAAAATTTTTCTTTTTTAATGTTTTACTGCAATTTTTGGTTAACAATTAATACTTAATTTATCATAGTAGGTGCTAAATTATTATTGGGCATGCCTTCCTATTTACACAATTCCAGAGTATATATGGATAATGTGGAAATGCAAAGGCATGTTCAACCATAATTTAGTACCTAGATACGATTTAGAATGACTCAATAGCCTAAAACAGTAATTGTGGAGTAAAGTTTAAAAGGAGCTCTGTTTGTGTAGATATTTATTTATTTAAATAATGCTTCACAAAGGATCGATATCAGAATCTATAAATGTTCTGAATTTGTATATGTTATAGGTTGGTTCTTATTTAGACAATTTTTGAATTCTTGTACTCCCAGAGTTCGAAATGAATAATAATAAAATAAAAATCTGTAAAAGTTGCTAGGAATAGTTAGTTAGCATTATACGTACGTTTGAAGTTTGGCAAGTGTAAAATAAAAAAATTGATTATGCAATACAGAAAGCGTCATGTCGTTCAGTGTTAAGTTATTATTTCGAGAGGAAGGATATTATTTCTAATAAATAAATTCACTCATATTCAGTTTAAATATTTCTTATTAGAAATAATATCCTTCCTCTGGAAATAATAACTTAACATTCAGAAACTTATATTACAGATTGGCACGATTTAACGTTAAGTTTTTTATTAATTTCGCTCGTACTTTAAACACTGTTGAAAAATACAACAGTGAATGACGTCAACACTTCATGCTAAATAATTTGTTTAAAACAAATCTGAAGCGTTTAAAACATGTGTTCAAAATAAATGTAAAAAAAAATGTTCAAAACATACGTATGAATACATTTTTAAAAACGTTTTGAACTGTTTTGTCCTCAAATTTAGTACGAAAATGTTTCTTTTATTACAAATATTCATAAAAAAAAAACAAAAAGAATTGGACTTTGATACGCACATTTTTGCAATGCTATAAGGGCGCATGTGTACATTGTGACCATTGAAGTAATATGAGAGTGTTAAAGAGCAATTTTCCTCCACTTCTTGTGATACGTCTACCTCCAGTAGCACCCCACGATGGGTCAGAGTGATTCCAGCTTTGCTGTCATCTACACGCTTTGGCGGTAGATGAGATGGTGCAACAGTGTCACATTCGCTTTCAACACATAAGGTAAAGAAAGTTTTTGGAAAGTTTTATTTTTTGATAACATTGATACAAAATTTAAGTTAGATTCCTGACCGTTACTATTATGTAGTTTTCCGCAGGGTGTCGGTCAAATAATTACGCAACTGTATGTTTTTGAAACGTTTCGGTTTATTCAATCATCTTCAGACTAAAAAAAATTGTTTTTTATTTATAGTTATAGAAGATGGTTAGATAAACCGAANGAAACTTATATTACAGATTGGCACGATTTAACGTTAAGTTTTTTATTAATTTCGAACTCTATGAACCGTTGGGAACATAAAAAAGTCATAAAAAATAAGGACCACTCCAAAAGGCGTACCTTTCACAATAATGGTAAAACAAAAATTAACATTTTACAAACAGGCGCTTCTTATTATGTACCTACCCACCTTAACGTTACATTTAAAAACAAAATTAATTAAATAGAAATAAATTATTATTATTATTAATTATATAATAGATTGCTTGCAGAATATGTTATAATGAAAATATTTTGTTATTTAAGTTAAGTAAATGCGTGTGACTTCAAATAAGTGCAAAATAAATTTTTAAGTAATTTAATTAACTATGACACGATTAGCCACTTACGTTTTATATAAGTGGTACGTGAGTTCTAGTTTTCAGATTTTTACTGCATGTCTAGAAGATGTTGCTCTTTTATTGTTAACTATCTCTAATGCTATTACAAAGTAGATACGATACGCCATGTTATTTTTTGGTTTCGTGATTTGCATTATATTCCGATAGTGTTCATAGAGAAATTAAGGAAAAACAATATAAAAGGGAGCTGATTGTTTAGTTTTTCAGATTTATTGGAATTTATTATTTTAGCGTACTTAGTGTAAATTTATATTCGTGTTCCTGAAAAAGTCGTGTTCTTGTACAGAGGATTTCGGGTATAACGACGACGAAGGGACCACTGTAATTTCGTCGTTTTATCCGGAAGTCGTTACAGGCAAAGGTAAAGAGATACAGACATGTATGTATAGATTTCGTCATTTTTCAATTTTGAAACGATTTCCGCCTTTTTTTAACAATAGAAAAAACGACAGAAAAAGGAAAGAGGGCGTACATAGGATTTGTAGATTTAGAGATAGCTTTTGACAAATGGGATAAGATGTTAAATATACTTAAAAATGTAGGGATGAGTTACAAAGATGGAAGAGTGATACTCAGTTTGTATAAAGAGCAGCAGGCAGTTATACAGATGGGGCTGTAACGTAGAGAAGGAAATATTAGGAAGGGAGTCAGATAGAGATGCACACTGTCACCGCTACTTTTTAATCTATACATCGAAGACGCGATCAACATCATTAAAGACAGTACAACTATACAGGGGCAAAAGATTAGTATGCTTAGATTTGCAGATGATATAGCAGTATTAGCAAGGAGGACCTAGAGATAGCTTTAAATAAAATGGAAGTGGTATTGACGAAACAGTATTCTATGAAAATAAATAAAACTAAAACAAAAATACTGGTATGCAAGGGAAGAAAAAGTAGGGAAAGAGCGAATATACAGATAGGAGACGAAATATTAGAAGAAGTGGCTGATTTTAAGTATCTAGGAAGTCAGATAAGTCAGAACGGAAGGAGTAGTAGGGATATAAAGTAGACGATAACGTAGGGTCGAGTCGTCTTCAATAAAAAGAATTTACTTTTGTGCTCGCGAACGGTTAATTTAGAAATTAGAAAAAGATTGTTAAAAGTGTATGTGAGGAACGCGGCGCTGTACGGGTGCGAAACATGGACGGTGGGAGAGACGGAAAAGAAAAGGTTAGAAGCGTCCTAAATGTGGTGCTGGAAGATGAGAAATGAAGAGATACTACAATGAATAGGAGAATAGAGGACTCTATGGAAGTCAGTAAAAAATAGACGAGGTAGGTTGGTGGGACACCTTCTCAGGCATGAAGGTCTAGTGAGAGACATATTAGAGGCAGAATGAGGAGATAAGAGGAGTAGAGGTAGACCTAGATTAGATTACTGTTAGCATATAGTTAAGGATGTGGAATGTTCCAGTTTTAAGGAAATTGGAAGATTAGCTCAGGATAGGAAGGAGTTGAGGTGCGTGTCCAATCAGTCTTAGGACTGACGACCTCATGATGATGAAAAGAAAATGCATGGTACTCGTGTGTCTCCTTTTAGCCTAAAGAATACAGGGCGTTTTGTAAACTCTATATTCTAATCTGAAAGCCGCCTTTGGTTGGAATTGCTTCCTAAAATGGCATGACAGTGGTATGGCTTAACTTTTTTCGATGTAGATTTATTAGATTTAGTAAATTTAATCAATATTAATGAAAACCGTCCGAAAAAAGAAGACACCTAATACATCCCTACTGCAAAACCAAACACAGTGCATACAATGTCCTTTCCGAGATCTTCTCTCACAGATTCCTAATTGAATATTCACCACATATGTGATCATAAATGAAGGGATTTGCTTCAATCATTGAAACAAACGAATATACGAGGGTGGATTGATAAGTTTCCGGCCTGACCAAGAAAAACAAGGTTTTTAAAAATTTTTTTTTTTTATTTCTCAACATAATCTCCTCCAAGGCTGATACATTTCTCATAGCGGTGTTCCAGTCTATTAATGCCATCTCTATAGACTGATTCGTCAAGCTCCTCAAAATAACCATTTACAGCTTCGATTACTTCTTCATTGTCCGCAAATCTCTTACCGCCAAGCCATTTTTTGAGATTAGGGAACAGAAAATAGTCACTCGGGGCTAGGTCTGGAGAGTAAGGAGGGTGCGGCATCAATTCAAACTTTAGATCGTTGATTTTAGCCGTCGCAACGATTGACGTGTGCGCTGGTGCGTTATCGTGATGAAACAAGATTTTTTTCTTCGCCAGATGAGGTCGTTTAATTTTCACCTCGTGGCTCAAACGTTGCAATAAGTCTGCGTAGTATTGACCAGTGATAGTATTACCCTTTGCAAGGTAATCAATGTATATAATACCTCTTGCATCCCAAAAAACAGTAGCCATAACCTTGTTCGCCGAAAAAATTGTTTTTGCCTTCTTTGGAGTTGGTTCCCCTGGTCCAATCCACTGTTTAGACTGTTCTTTGGTTTCAGGAGTGTAGTGGTGGACCCACGTTTCGTCAACGGTTACGAATCGACGCAAAAATTCGCTTGGATTACGCTTATACAATGACAAATTTGCGGTAGAAATGTTTTTTCGAATCAATTTTTGGTCGACTGTTAGCAAACGCGGCACCCATCTTGCACAGAGCTTTTCCATATGCAAATGTTGGTGCAAAATATGTTGCACACGTTCATATGACATCTTACAGGTCTCAGCTATCTCACGCACTTTCAATCTGCGGTCTCCCAGCACTATTTGATGAATTTTTTCGATCATATCTGGAGTTGTGACCTCAACGGGGCGTCCTGAGCGAGGCCCATCAGAGGTGCTCACACGACCCTTTTTAAACTCGGAAACCCACTGCTTAACGGTTGAATATGACGGGGAGGATGTCCCCAGTGTTGAGTCCATCTCTTTTTTAATTTCCTTCGGCGTTAACCCCTTCAAATAAAAGTATTTGATGACAGCACGATTTTCCTGCTTTTCCATTTTTACGAAAACCACAGAGGCGTCTTGTTCAGCGTGCTGTCAAACCTACACTAGCAAGGAGATCGGGCTGAAACTATAGCTACAAGCTATCCAAGGATGGTACTATAGAATGTCACCTCAAGGTAGGCCTAGTGGCGTCATCTCTTGGTTAGGCCGGAAACTTATCAATCCACCCTCGTACAAAATTTGGATATATCTTTCATTTTTCAATTAATCAACAAGAAAGTGAAGTAACACTTAAGTCGCGTGACTGCACGAAAAAATTGACCATTTTATCCACTACAATTGCATTGCTCAAATGTGCTGTTATTGGTACCAATTTGAAGATATATTAAAGGCTTTAAAGCTTGTTTTTGACTCGCGCTACTATTCATGATTGAACGAAACTTTTGGCAGGTACTGTATGAAAAAGTATGTTTAATGAACAACAGTCGAGAGTATAATGAACTTTTTTCTCCCTACCTACGATTTTGCCAGCGCGCATACAAGACATTGGGAGGGGGCCATCACTAGAGAAAGTAAATGAAGTATACTTGCTACATTCGTTCAGTGAGTTCTGATTTATTTGCTAGCATTGATTCAATTTGAAGTAGCTAGATCACGCGCAAGATCATACATATATATTTAATAATCAGTTAATGCTGTAGTTTAATTAAAAAATACTATTATAATATACAATCTAAATAAGTTTCACTTCTTGCGCGCTCGCTCCTTTTTTTCTTATTAAAATATTTTTTGTTTCATGTAATACATTGTGAAATCTATGTTTGGTTAAAAATTACTAGAATAAGGCCCCAAAATCGAGAATTTTCGCCGATAAAAAGTTTGTCAGTCTCTATATAACGAAGCAATTCTCAAAGTTTCAGGTTTATGGTTAAAACACGAATGAAGAAACACAAAGGTCTTGTTTTTACTGTGTGCCGTTTAGTAGATATTAAATTTCATATTTGTAATCAATAGAATGTTGGAAACTAATGCAATATATTTTGGGATTAATAATTTATTAGCACATAATTACGTAAAAAAACGATTATGACACCATTCTTACAACTATTACTTCAAAATTGACCGATATTTAACTAGGTACAGCACACGAAAAGAACATTTGAAGCGTTTTCCATTTTCAGAAAGACAAAGCGCTCTGTATGATTTCCACATGAGCACGCTGGAAGAAATACGGACCAAAATCATTTTGCAAGTGAAACAAAAGTTCTCCCAAGTTCTTTGAATTGCTTCACAATCTATTGTCTTAAAAATTGGCTTAATTGCTACTAGATACCATCTATAAGTTGTTGTCAATTGAAGCGAGATACTTATTATCAAACTAAATATTGAACAATGGTTCACATAAGTTTCTAATGAATTTTTAGGGGATATTACTCTATCAGTAATAATTAAAATGTTCGAGTTATTAATGGGTGTAATTCCTTTCAGTTTGAATTACTTTTTCACAAATTAACACTTTTTTCTTTCGCTGTCACTTATTTTAGATTATATTATTTCCTCAATTCCTCCTCCATTCCACTGTGTCTTCTGATCTTTGCAGATTGTCAGAACATTTTCCGGATCTTTATTCTTTTTGTGATTCTTAATCAACGTTTGGCTTCCTTTGACACAAATTTTCTTCTTTCCAATCTATTTTTTCTTCTATTGTTTCCACTTGTACTTTTACAGTATTGTGTAATCTTGTAACTTTACAAATTATTTTTATTTCTGGATTTTATTTCCATTTTTTAGTGATCAACTCGCTGATTTTTCATGGTTTCTGTACTATCTACGCTACTTATTGTATTTCTTTCTTTTTTTCGTTTTGTTTCTCTTTCTTTTTCTTCTCTTATCATTTTAATTTCATTTCCTATTTTGCATCTACTTATTTCATTCACTTTCTATTCTTCCATATCTCTCTTTTTAGAGATCTCTTCTCATCCATTTCATATCTTATTGTGATTATTATGATTTTTATTTTCTCTTCAATATGTGCTAATTTTATTTCTTTTGTGTCAGAGTTGCGATGAAAAAATGGAAACAGTAGTTTACTTAGGATAATTTAATTGATAAGTACATGTGCTGTTCACAAAATGAGAGCTGAACCAAGACTAAAAACTAAAGACTGCTTAAGTATTTCCGTACATGTTATTTCTATATGAATAACCGTTTTCTTACAGACTAAACAAAGTCTATCGGCGACTATCGAACACATATCTAATAGATTTATGATTTTCCATCCATGACTGTTTATTAAGCTAACTCACGGCTACACGTCGCCGTTGTAATATAAACAATTACCAGTCTCAACATTTTGTGCAGTTCTGTTTGGTCGCATTTTTTTTTGTATCTTCTCCTATATCCATATTCATCTTTTCCTTCTCGAATTTTGTCTATTTTGTGCTCAAAATTGTGCCACGTTCTTTTTTATTCATTTTCTCCTTTTTCTTGCTCTCCTTCTGTGAATTTTCTTCTTTCACTTCTTCCAATAGTAATAGATTTGCTAACGAACACATTTTCTCTTGTTAGACTTAGACAGAACTCGCATTCCTCTACAATCTACATCGTGTATCATTTAAATTTTCTGACTACTACGTTAAAAGGATAGCGTGTTTGTTCAATTCTGACCCTTTAGGATTAGGAACCTTCTTTTCATATCGGATTAGTTCACAAATGCATTTAACGTTTTAATATAACGGGACTTAAATACAGCCGATTGGAGTGATTAAAAATCAAACTAGAGATTCTATCTATATTTACATCAATTTTTACACAATAAAGAGACATCTACTACGTAATCCCTTATAGATGAAAATATTCGCCTTTTCAACTAACTTCAAAAGAGGAAGTTCTGAATTCGATTGTACTTTTTGTACCTTTCACAATGTTGTTTTCCGGTTTCTTATATTGGACAATCTTTGTAGCCCTGATAAGATTCACGCATGCTAATCGTAACGTTAGCTAGACAATAAAATAGCGATGTGTCTATTCACCGGTACTGTACCGATGACTAAGAAACTACTCGCCACTCGTTAGTCTTATAGTTTCATAAACCATGTAGATGTTTTATTGATCAACAAGCAACGTTTGCTTTTTAGTCACCGGTACGGTACCAGTGAGTAGCTTTTAGTCACTGGTACGGTACCAGTGAATAGCCTTTAGTTACCGGTACTGTACCGGTTAATAACCTCGTCCAAAAATAATGCTAACTCTTATATTATTCTTTTGAGAATTTGTTATCCTTTCGGTCCCTAATGACCTTTAGCTCAGGTCATAATAAATGGCTTACATAGAAGGAATCACATTCTAATTCACTTCAACTTATACAATTGGAGAGAGGAATTGAAAAGGCCCTGTCTATCATGGTACCCATTATTTTTGAGATAAAAACTGATTTATATTTTTCTACACATATTTTTAAGGTGAATTTGATATTTGGGTAGATTGTGTTGTTAAAATAAAATAATCTTTGTGCTCCTTTAAAACAAGCTACCATGTCATCCACGTATGTATGTATACCAAAAGTTCAAACAATAATTTCGAATAAGACAATTCAAATGCATTTACTTATAAGTACATAATTTTAAATTTCTTATCATTTTAATTAGTATAAGAGTTCGTAAATTGGGAACATATTAGTTGCATCAAAAAATAAGTTATGATACAGTTCCTTTTACGTTATAATTACTTTTGTTTAATTTAATTTAAACAATTAATTACTTTTCTTACTGAATATTGCTATTATTATTTTATGTTACGTAACAGTAATATTTCCTAATAGTCTGGTAGAAATAGACGTAAACATTAGAAAAAAGAAATAATTCGTTACAGCACTCTGATATTGTCGAACAAAAGCTGTTGTAAAAGAGGGAAAACAGCTTTTCGCGATTTTTGTGTATCCTATCGAAAAAAGTTGTTCTCGATATTTTCTACAAAAAAAAAAACGGAAAACCGGTTTTTCGGTTTTTTATTTTTTTTCTTTGACAATAAATTTCTATGAAGCAGAAACTTAGGCAAAATATACGTTTCAGTGTTGAAAAAGGCACTATTTTTTTTTAGACGGAAATATTTAGAGGCTGTCGTATAAAATAAAGTAAAAAAACATAAGATCTCCTACAATAATGTTAGAAGTAAAAGTGCTTATCGAAAATACCTTTGTATATGTAATTTGTTATTTCTATGAGAACAGCACCAGAGCTCTTTACTGTTTCACATAAACAAAAAAAAGTGGTTTATTTGTGTAAATCGTTTGAAAATGTTTTATAAGGGTGCCTAATGAAGGTTTCAGGTTTAACAAACGGGACAAATGCGAAAGTTTAACTCTGCCCTCTTATTTTTCAGGGCACCAGCATGTCCGGAAGGCTTCAATTAAAGTATGCGTCCACCGGACTTGGAGGACCCCCAAATTCCACCACAGACGACAGGGAAACGTGGGGTAAAAAAGTTGATTTCCTTTTATCCGTTATTGGATTTGCTGTGGACTTAGCAAACGTTTGGCGTTTCCCTTATCTTTGCTACAAAAATGGGGGTGGTAAGTTCTTCCTTTAGTGGTATTACATTTTTTTTGTTACAATTATTGGAGTTTTGTATTAGATTTTGTAATTTTGAGAAAAAGGGTACATCTTTTGGTGACGGCCCATTAGAATATTTCAGAAACTACTTCGATTTAAAATTTGAATATTTGTACAATGATGTTGTTGGGTATGCTCTCCTCAATTAAAATAACAGCATCTATGTAGCACTTCCGGAAGTTGACATCAGCTTCGTTATTTTAAATGGAACACCACGTTTAATATGGCGCTTTCGAATTCTAGTTGTGATTCTAGGTATAGTTGGGACGTTCAAAATTGGCATAGTCTGCAATGTATAGGGTTGTTCGGAAAGTCATTTCGTTTTTTCCCGACGGAGGATTTAATTGTATTTTTTTGCACTCAACTTCACATTTAAGCCGTATAATTTTTATATGCTTTGAGAGCTCATATAGCAAGGCTTGTGTGTGAAAAATTCCAATTAATTCTACGCAGTAGTTTTTGGTTGGTGCCCTTTTAAATATGGAGAGCGATAAGCAGCATTTTCGACATATCTTACTGTTTTACTACAGAAAGGGTAAAAATGCTGTTCAAGCCAGAAAGAAATTGACTGATGTGTATGGAGAAGGTGTGTTGACAGTACGCCAGTGCCAGAACTGGTTCGCTAAATTTCGATCCGGCAATTTTGATGTCGAAGATGCACCACGTTCGGGAAGGCCGGTTGAAGCTGATAAAGACGCGATAAAGGCATTAGTTGATGTGAACCGGCGAATAACAACACGTGAGATCGGATTGAGGTTAAATTTATCAAATTCAACAGTTTATGACCACTTGAAAGGCCTGGGATTATCCTCGAAGCTCGATGTATGGGTTCCCCATGTTCTCACAGAGAGAAATCTGTGTCGCCGCATTGACGTCTGCGATTCGCTTCTCAAACGTCACGAAAATGATCCGTTTTTGAAGCGCATCATCACTGGGGACGAAAAATGGGTTGTATACAACAACGTCAAACGCAAGAGGTCATGGAGCAAAAAAGATGAACCGGCTCAAACCATTTCCAAAGCCGATATTCACCAAAAAAAGGTGATGCTGTCTGTTTGGTGGGATTTTAAAGGAATCGTTTTTTTTTAGCTTTTACCGGATAACACAACGATTAATTCGGAAGTCTACTGTCATCAGCTGGACAAACTGAATGATGCACTTCAACAGAAAAGGTCAGAACTAATCAACAGGAAAGGTGTAGTGTTTCACCAAGACAACGCGAGACCTCACACAAGTTTGGTCACTCGCCAAAAGCTTTTACAGCTTGAATGGGATACAATGCTACACCCACCATATTCTCCAGACCTGGCACCATCGGATTATTATTTGTTCCGGTCACTCCAAAATTTTTTAGACGGTAAAACCTTCACCTCAAATGAGGAGGTCAAAAACCTCCTCGATCAGTTTTTTGCCAGCAAAGACCAAAAATTTTATGAGCGTGGAATTATGCTACTACCAGAAAGATGGCAAAAGGTGTTGGACCAGAACGGTCAATATATAATTTAATAAAGTATTTGTTTATTATACGAAAACTGTCTTTCATTTCCACAAAAAAAAACGAAATGACTTTCCGAACAACCCTATAACTATCGCATTTATTTTCTTTTTTCAACATACTAACTCGACTAGAACAGTTGCTGACAGAACGCCTACTTTTACTTACAACAAACGTTGTATTGAATATCGTAAACACAGAAAAGAGATGTCAGGTACGAATTGCAGCGGACACTAATAAAGAAAAAGGAATAACATTACATCTATTGATGTGTAATAGAAAGAGATGCAGATAAGTAGAATTTCAGCATGCTAGCATCGGACTAAAGAAAGTTCGACATTCTCAGGAATTTAGGAAAGCAAAACGCCTGTTTAAAGATATAATTCTAACCAGGCAGTTATANATTATTTATATTAAGCTTAACAACTATCCCCAAGGTAGCAGTACTAACCAGAGGTTACAGGGAGGTGTAACCTCTGGTTAGTACTGCTACCTACAATATCTATATGATACTGTTCAGGTTCTGGCGGTCGGTTTCAAAATTTTATCTATACTTCCTTTTGTACAAAACATAAAAAACATAAATGAGAAATAAATTGATATTGCTTTTATTGCTTTCCTTTTCGTAGTTTCCTGTTAACCTGCACAGTAGCAAATCTTTCCAATGGATAAAGATTAAATATTTATCAACATCATCATCATAAGGCTGTAAATTTGAATCCTGATTGGACACGCATCTCCATTTCTCATTTCCCGAAAACAATAACATTCCACATCTCTAACCATGTATTTGTGGATAGTGATCTAATATAAGTCTCTCTCTAACACCATTTACCCTGCTTTCACACAGACGGTTTTTTGCCGTGGCCGTGCACGGCAACCGTGCCGTGTATAATAGTAATACATTGGATTATATGAAAGCGTTCACACAGCACGGTTTGCTACCGTGGCCGTGCACGGCTGCCGTCACAGCACGGCATGGGGACTGCAACGGCACGGCGCCGTGGCCGTGCACGGCAACAGTGAGACAAGCAAGTGTATAGAAGTATTCACACGTGCCGTGTGTTCACACGGCAAAAATTGTTTTCAGGATCGTTTTTCTCTCTGAATTGTGCAGTTAACAGAAGAAATTATATAGTGTGGCGGATAATAACACCGCTATATTTAATTTAAAACATATATTTGACTAAACATTATATTACACCCTTTTGTAAATATTTCTACTCGAATTCTTTTGTATCTGTCTTTCTATTATTATTATTATTCTCTGTGAAAATATTTGGAACAGTGTCTTTATCAAGGTAAAAATCTTACTCCAAGCATCGGTAGAGATTATATAATTAAGAAAAATTTACCTCCTTTCTTAATAATATATCATTGGGGAAGATAATACAAAGGATATATTGAATATGAGCATTTAAATTTTCTCGGATATTTTTGAAGAAACAAGGTTTTGTACAGATATATATTACAATCTTCTTTTATCTCTTATAAGCTAGACAGTGAAAACTTTAATAATTTGATTTCTTTTGGTATCAAAGCGTTACATAACAGAAAGGAAAACCTTTTTCTATTTCTGATAGATTGTTTTCTGATTGATACTCAATTTTTTTTTATTTCCCTCTTGATATTAAATAAAGCGTAATCATTGTCAATTAATTTTGATGACTATTACTAATTTTTAAATCATCTTGCAATTTTACGCATAATTCATCGAAACTCCTAATGGACATTCGAAAATAATTAAAAAATTTGGAGCTATCCTCTCGTAGCTCATGAAATAATGTTACAAGTTCACCCATCAATTGTCTGTTTTCAAGTAGTGGATGAATCCAAAATCTTCTTGTTTTTTGTGTTTTTCTGCGATTATGCCATATAATTAGTAACAACATGCGTTTTTTTCATTCGTCCATTTTGGTCATGTATCAAAACAAAACTAAACCGTGAAAAACCGTGTGCAGTGTGAACGCAAAGCAAAATGAAATTACGGCACGGCACGGCACGGTTGCCGTTAGAAAACCGTCTGTGTGAAAGCAGGGTTACTTCTGTTTATACTTCCCATGTGTCTCTAGCTGGCCCAGGGGTCGGCAAACCGCATGCGGCTCTTTCAAGAAACAATTGCGGTTCTGCAAGTTCCCTTAAATAATTAACGGAGAGACACGCAGCGCACTGTACACCTAAAGCAAGAGACTTGCATTTTATGACTGACGTTATAATATATCTCAACGAACTGAATCTAAAGCTTCACGGAAAATGAAACACAGCATTTTCTGTACTAGAAGAAGTAGTTGGTTTTGAAAATAAATTGCTTCGTTTGGCAGAACATATGGAGATGGACACACTATTACATTTCCAGACCTCAAGGAAACATTGGGATGGAAGCAGTGCTTATATTGACACTGATGGTTCTTTCACAAGAACGATCAAAACAATGAAGGATGACTTCACTGAACGATTTGATTTGTTCAAAACTAATAAGCCTATCTTGGCTTTCATTGCCAACCCTTTCAAGGAAACAGCAAAAAAGTAAATTTTAAAGTGAAACTTTTATTGCATCGCCTCAAATTTTTTCGTTCATCTATCGCATGTCGCACTACAGCCGGCCGCGGAGTAGGGGTAAAACTGAAATGCGCTCGGCAGAGCAGCAAAGGCCAATATGGCAGCGCCCATGCTCGCATGAGCTAACCGTGCAGCATTTATATTCTCACTCATTCGTGCAAGTGCATGACAATTACATTTATGGGCTGTGAAACTCAAAGCGAAGAAAAAGTTATTGATAGAATAACTGAAGTTCAAAGTGATTTAAATCTATCGTCTTATTGATTGTATTTATCATGTATTTTATAGTTGGATATTATGTCTACTATTGATTTTCCAATATCATTCTCATTTTTCAATCATTAAGATAAGATTAAGGACGCGATTTTAATTTTAATACCTTAAATCGAATAATTTTCCGAAAATTTACAGTTAAATGCCTACAATCCGAAAAGTTTTATTTTCATCATGGTTTCATAAAACCACACAATTGTATTTTCACTCCATTAAATTCAATTGCTAGATTTAAAAAGCAAAGATTTGTGGAATTCGAAGAGTCTAAGTAGTACCTTAGAAGAGCTGGAAATGCAGAAATTCTCTTGATATCGCAACATAAGTGGCCAGCTCAAAAAGGGATGCCTAAGCCTGAGGGACCAATTTTCGATACNTAAGATAATATTAAGAACGCGATTTTAATTTTAATACCTTAAATCGAATAATTTTCCGAAAATTTACAGTACAGAAATGTCTATATCGCAACATAAGTGCCCAGCTTAAAAAGGGATGCCTAAGCCTGAGGCACCAATTTTCGATACTTGGAAAAGTCTTTTGGAATGCTATGACCCAATAAAAAAATGACTTTTGGTATGCTGACGATGGCGAAGAACTAACTAATCAAAATTTAGAGTCAAGTCTTAAACTAAAATCCACCAGTTATGTGCCAGATTTACAAAGCTTTCTAGAGAAATGCAAGGTCATCGTTAACATTGATTTTTTTAATATAATTTTAGTCTTGTAAAAGCCGAATTAAAAATTCGTGGCTCTTTGAAATTCATGAAACAATATTTTTATTGCGAATGACTCTTCCAGCTTAATAGTTTGCCGATCTCTGACCTAGCCCATCATATCTCAGGTGTCCTACTATACTACCTCTCCTATTCTTTATTGATTTCGTAGCTCATCCAGCACATCCTTATTTCTAACCTATCCACGGTATTTTCATCATCCTCCTATACCACATAGATATGTTCTCTAATTTTTTTATTGGGTTTTTTCGAATTTCTAAATTAACTGTTCTGAGTTTTTTGACTTTCTAGATATTGAAAACCTAGTTATTCGTCTCCAATTTTTATATTAGTTCTAAACCTATTTTTACCTCCCTTACAAGCAATATTTTTGATTTATTTTTATTTATTTTCATTTATTTTCATTCCGTACTCTTCTGGCAAACTAACTCCTTGCGGTATGCTAACAATAACACTTTTATATCATTGCCACATTTAAGCATTCTAATATTTTACCATTGTCAATCAATACCAAAAGATGTCCTGACCAGATACTACTGATCTTTAATTGTAATTGTTTTTAATTTCATAATGTTTTACAATTTTTATGAAATATGCTAATTTATTATCTATATTATCGAGAAATGAATATGAGATAAATCGGATAAACAAACTAGTGGAAATTCAACATGATAAAAAATGTCGCACCCTTAATATCGACTAGAACCATGTAACACAATAATTTTATTAACTTTAGACTATGTTCACTTGTAATTCACAAATATGATAAGTTGAAGAAGCTTTAAGAGCATTATTTAAAATTTAAGTGGTGCTATCGACGAGAAAGTACTAAAGGAAAGTTGTAGCTCACTTTTTGATTGAAAAATCAATATAATGCATATCGTAAGAACGATGTCAAAGATCACAGTAGCAGATATCCTACATCTATATATGTGGGTAAACACATTTTCCAGTTCCTATTTTGGGCATCGGTGCTATTAGTTCATACTTCATACAATAATAATAACAATACTAGATGGAACGGATGGTAGACATAACACTACTCTGCTTACGAGCTTGGTGTTATGGAGGGGTGATAAAAATATTACGAAAATAACAGGTTAGAAATGGGGAGGTATTGAGAAAGGTAGGAAAACACATGGTGCTATGGGAGTCAGTAAGCAAAAAGAGATAAAGGAGCCAGGACACCTTTTGGAAACACGAAGAAGAGTTAGAAACATATTAGAAGTGGAAACAGGAGTAAATGGGGGCAGATGATAGCATACAGTAGATTACTGATCACAAATGGAGATTTGAAATGTTGTAGTATTTAGGAAGGAGCAGAGGTATGAGTTCAGCCAGTCATTGACTGAAGACTCTATGAAGATGATAATGAATATCAAACAATATCGTATGTAAAATATATATTCTGCAATAATAACATTAATAGGTAGGCCACCATCAAAAGGTCGTCAGTCCTAAGGTTGGACATACACCTCCACTCTTTCGTATCCTGAGTCAATCTTCGCTTTTCCTTAAACTAGTACATCCCACATCCTTAACTACCATATTTGTGAACAGTCATCTCATTTAAATCTACCTTTACTCCTCTTAACTCCTGTTTCTTTTAATATGCCTCTGACTAGTTCTTTATGCCTGAGATGGTATCCTACTAATCTATCTTGCTTATTTCTTATTAACTTCCACAGCGCCCTCTTTTCTCCTACTCCTTCTAGCACCTCCTTATTTTTAACCTTCCCTATCATCATCATCATTGGCCTATAACATCACATTTCAAACGCTTATAATCCTTCTCCTCCTCCCCTTCGTCCACGATTTGTAACATAAATAGTTAATGTAATTTTATGGAGCTGTTTTCTCATGGTGAAAATGTATCTTAGACTAATACATGCCCGTTTTGGTCTTGGTCTTGTTCATTTCATCTGACACGTTTTTTAAAATAATTAAATTAATAATACTATTCTGCACTGACCTGTGACACTGACACCTTGGTCTACTGCCAATCACTTGGATCGACTATGTGCATAAAAGTACAAAGAGCTAAACATTGTCAATCAGACTTAATTTAATCTAACAAATAAGAAACAATGCTGTCAAAAATACAAATGAAATACAACACGGACTCTGCTAATTATTTTATTATTATTTGATTGAATTGAAAATAGTGAACTTTGAAACATTTACTTAATTGTTTTGTTTTGTGCCTTACTATCTTCTGCAAACTTGCTCTTTATTTCAGAAACTCCTTGTATACAGTCGAACTTCGATAACTCGAATTTTTGATAAGTCGAACCAAATTGATTCGCAAAAGCGTCAAAAATAGGAAATGCGTGTAAATTTGTCTTGATTACTCGAACTTCGATTACTCGAATATCTTGATAACTCGAACGAAATATTTTGCGCCAACTTTGATAAGTCGAATTTTCTGGGGGAATCCCGTAATTTCGGCCGCTTTTTAACGCAGGCAGTTCAGTTTCTGCGCTTACTAAGTTCACTTGTTTGACTTACTAGTTACTACTAACAAAATGTAAAAAATACTGTGCCTATTTCATTTATATATTGCATTAAAGACATTTTTGCGTGTGTTAATATGTCATCAAAACGTACTTTAAAAACATTGTCTGTTGGTCAAAAATTTAAGCTTATAAAGGAAGTGGAAAGTGGCTCAAGAAATATATATATATGTAACTTTGAAGTACGGTATTCCGGCAAGTACAGTTTCTACTATTTTAAAGAATAAGCACTCAATTATCACCGCAGTGGAAAATGATAGTGCAAGTGGCTAAAAAAGCCTGTGTATGAAAATGTAGACAAAGCAGTTTTAGAGTGGTTTAAATCGGCAAGAAGGCAGAACTTACCTATATCCGGGGGGTTAATTAAAAATATGTTGATAGTACTGTTTCATAATTTTTGTTATTCCTTTGAAAAGCATAGATATTAAGGCACTTATGTAACATTTAACCAATTTTTACTGAAATAAATACATAAATGTTCATTCACAAAGAAATACTAATTAAAGAAGTATTATTTGATAACTCGAAGTTTTTATGTGTCACATCGCAGTTCGAGTTATCGAAGTTCGACTGTATTTATTTAATACCTGTATCATAAAATTTCAAGAGAATCTGCATTACCCTTTTAACGTGAAATTTTTAAAAACACCTTCTGCAAAAACTTTTTCTTTTCAAAAATGTTGAAATAAACGTTTGAACTACCATACTCCATATTCAGTGATTTGCTTTTGAATCAGAGTACCCTAAGTGGTTATAGATTTCGTAGACAAGGTCCTATTAAATTCCATAATGTTAAAAATAGCAAAAAGTATCGTCATTTACATCTATCTATATCTTATCAACACCAAATACTAAGGGACCGTTATATTCGCTCTATCAGTCGATACGCTAATGGTTTTGAAATCAAATTATGAAGAAAGAGCTTTTACATCGTCCTTGTTATTAGCTTCAGAGTTCCCTTTAATTGGCTCAAAGTGTAGTTGTAATGACAGCGACACCGTGTCATCTCAATCAATTTCGGCCCTCGAGCAACGGACGCTTTTGAGTACCTATACTTATTACACATATTGTAAATTACATAATAAGAGTACATGTATAGCGACTACCAAGAACACGTGCTGATTTAATTTTTAAAGTACCTGTCTCCTGCATTTGAAATATGTCTGTATGTCCTTTATTGATGATCATCACATGTCTGGCGAAAATTCTGCATAAATAGAAAATGTAATTATAGCTGTCAATTCGAGGGCCTCTAAAACGGTGATTTTCTATCAACAATTAGGTAGCTTATGTTTAATTGTAGGGTAAAAATAAAATGTTTCTAAATTTAACATGTCAGCTTATGTTATTTAGGGGGCAGATGATAGCATACAGTAGATTACTGATCACAAATAGAGATTTGAAATGTTGTAGTATTTAGGAAGGAGCAGAGGTATGAGTTCAGCCAGTCATTGACTGAAGACTCTATGAAGATGATAATGAATATCAAACAATATCGTATGTAAAATATATATTCTGCAATAATAACATTAATAGGTAGGCCACCATCAAAAGGTCGTCAGTCCTAAGGTTGGACATACACCTCCACTCTTTCGTATCCTGAGTCAATCTTCGCTTTTCCTTAAACTAGTACATCCCACATCCTTAACTACCATATTTGTGAACAGTCATCTCATTTAAATCTACCTTTACTCCTCTTAACTCCTGTTTCTTTTAATATGCCTCTGACTAGTTCTTTATGCCTGAGATGGTATCCTACTAATCTATCTTGCTTATTTCTTATTAACTTCCACAGCGCCCTCTTTTCTCCTACTCCTTCTAGCACCTCCTTATTTTTAACCTTCCCTATCATCATCATCATTGGCCTATAACATCACATTTCAAACGCTTATAATCCTTCTCCTCCTCCCCTTCGTCCACGATTTGTAACATAAATAGTTAATGTAATTTTATGGAGCTGTTTTCTCATGGTGAAAATGTATCTTAGACTAATACATGCCCGTTTTGGTCTTGGTCTTGTTCATTTCATCTGACACGTTTTTTAAAATAATTAAATTAATAATACTATTCTGCACTGACCTGTGACACTGACACCTTGGTCTACTGCCAATCACTTGGATCGACTATGTGCATAAAAGTACAAAGAGCTAAACATTGTCAATCAGACTTAATTTAATCTAACAAATAAGAAACAATGCTGTCAAAAATACAAATGAAATACAACACGGACTCTGCTAATTATTTTATTATTATTTGATTGAATTGAAAATAGTGAACTTTGAAACATTTACTTAATTGTTTTGTTTTGTGCCTTACTATCTCCTGCAAACTTGCTCTTTATTTCAGAAACTCCTTGTATACAGTCGAACTTCGATAACTCGAATTTTTGATAAGTCGAACCAAATTGATTGGCAATAGCGTCAAAAGTAGGAAATGCGTGTAAATTTGTCTTGATTACTCGAACTTCGATTACTCGAATATCTTGATAACTCGAACGAAATATTTTGCGCCAACTTTGATAAGTCGAATTTTCTGGGGGAATCCCGTAATTTCGGCCGCTTTTTAACGCAGGCAGTTCAGTTTCTGCGCTTACTAAGTTCACTTGTTTGACTTACTAGTTACTACTAACAAAATGTAAAAAATACTGTGCCTATTTCATTTATATATTGCATTAAAGACATTTTTGCGTGTGTTAATATGTCATCAAAACGTACTTTAAAAACATTGTCTGTTGGTCAAAAATTTAAGCTTATAAAGGAAGTGGAAAGTGGCTCAAGAAATATATATATGTAACTTTGAAGTACGGTATTCCGGCAAGTACAGTTTCTACTATTTTAAAGAATAAGCACTCAATTATCACCGCAGTGGAAAATGATAGTGCAAGTGGGAATATCAAGAGGCTAAACAAGCCTGTGTATGAAATTGTACACAAAGCAGTTTCAGAGTGGTTTAAATCGGCAAGAAGGCAGAACTTACCTATATCCGGGGGGTTAATTAAAAATATGTTGATAGTACTGTTTCATAATTTTTGTTATTCCTTTGAAAAGCATAGATATTGAGGCACTTTGTAACATTTAACCAATTTTTACTGAAATAAATACATAAATGTTCATTCACAAAGAAATACTAATTAAAGAAGTATTATTTGATAACTCGAAGCTAAGGGTAGAAAATTAGAGGATGAATCCCATTTTTAACCTTAATAATACTTAAAGTATCTATGAATAGGTAAATGCTACATGTTCAAGAAATTTTCGACAACACCTTCATAGGGTCCGAACAGTTCAAAATTAAAAAGTTTCATTATAATTTTTATTAAAATTTACAAGTTCTCGAAGTGGTAATAACAACTGCGTTAGAGATGGGAACGTAAATAGTTTAAATTAGTTGGACATAAAGACCACAAAGAGAAATGGCATTATCTGGGTAGTTTTGGTACTTTTAAACTACCCCATTGTTTTTATATTTCCTATCTATTAAACATTTTTGCCAGAATTTTTTATACCATGAAAAAAATACTTCCAAGTAAAGACTTTAATACCTAATTAATAAGAATTGTCGGGCTTCCTTATCAAGGATGAAGTAAAAATATGCAATACCACTTATGTTTTATATGCCTATGTCACAGAAGTTCGTTGCTATCTTATCGGAGGTCGATGTTAATAACTTCAGAAACATGAAATATCGTGTTATAAATTTAATTGCTCCAATTTTGTAACGAGTGTACACTGACGTAAACTATTTTTTTAAAATTCCAAGAAAACAAAATTATAAAGTATTACCTAGATCTTACGAAACGTATGCATTCAGTTCAATTTTTAGACAGTTCAATGAAGTTTGTTGGTTGCTATTGTTAATAAAATTAATGAAGCTATTCTTTTAACAGATTTTCGATGATTTTGTTTATATTATCATATATTTACCACATTATTTGTTTTCACAACTTGCTGTGAAATTAATACATTTTAACACGATGTAATATTATTATATTATATAAACGTACAAATTATTATTG